>NC_060119.1:211236845-211540536 GCF_021461395.2 Schistocerca americana
GAATATGAAAACTGACTGCTGTAGCTTTTACATCCATCCAGCCATCCATCTGTTTTCTGTAAATCCCACCAAGAAGATAAACCATTAAGAGATGTGGAATGAGACAAGATATACTTTAAGAAAGGACAAGCAAGTTGCAGGACTCAATTTACGTACTGTATTAACTATAAGGTATCATTATACTTCTAGATGCTATTTATGGTTGTACCAACAAAATTTATTCAATTAAAAAAGCTGCTTCCTCCTCAGTTTTAGTAAATAGGTGCTGTTTATTGGCAGTTGATAGTTTAATATTTATTTGATTACATAGGTATTTTTCAAAGAAAATAGTTACCTATATTTTTAAAAACTGAGTCAAATCTACATTGAATATGGAAAACTTGTAAAAAAGGGCAGTAATGCAGTTTGTAGTTAATTTCCTTTTGAAGTGGTTGAAATTCCCAATTTCTTACTTTGTTAGATGCAGTTCACTCCATTAATGTTGTGCTTTCAGGTCTTCACCTGAGTTGTTGTTTCCATTTTCATGCAAGGGACGCAGTCTGGTAGACGGGTAGAAGTAAAATATTTGTTGTTCAGGAATGTATGAGGAGTTCCTGGCCAAAACTCTCCCACTAAATAACCTGGATTTTCCATTGTTTGAAATGCACTTGTCATAGAGATGATGCTGAACATCTCAGTAATAGGCAAGATTGCTACATTACTGCTGTTAAGAGTCGCGGTAGTCGTCAGAAGAACGCTAGAGATACAGCTAGAATATTGTCCAGTTATTTTGCTGATATTACTTCCACTTCCAGTTGGTATCCAGCTCTTTTCACTATCACAGAGCTGTTGCAGAGACAGGGAGTTTGGATGCGTATTCAGTCAGCCTTGCAGTATAAATAAAAATCTTCCTTTCCCATATATGTAGCTCATGTCAACATACGAGGGTAATCCCAAAAGTAAGGTCTTTTATATATATATATATATATATATATATATATATATATATATATATATATATATATATATATATATATATATATATATATATATATATATATAATGGTTTACATCAGTGTACAGCTTGAACATTTAGCTATTTTTCAACATAATCACTATTTCTGTCAATGAATTTTTGTAGGTGCTGTAGCAGTTTTTGTATGACCATATCATACCAGCTCACCGCCATGCTGTTCAGAAAGCTATGAACCTCGTCTTTGACCTCGTCATTGGAGCTGAATCGCTTTCTGGTCAAATGTTTTTTTTTACCCTAGGGAACAGGTGATAGTCACTGGGCGCCAAGTTAGGACTATAGGGAGGGTGGGTGGGTGATTGTGTACAACTGAAACTGTTCCAGGACAGCAGCAGTTTGCTGTGGGCGGGTGTTGTCATGGGGAAAGTGTACGTCCTTGCTCAACATTCCTCTTATCTGGTTTTGAATTGCCCGTTTGAGTTTTTTCAGAGTCTCACAGTACCTATCAGCTTTAATTGTGTGATACAGCTCTGATGACGAGGTGAAAGAAGAGGTTCATAACTTTCTAAACAGCATGGCGGCGAACTGGTATGACATGGGCATACAAAAACTGCCACAGCGTCTACAAAAATGCATCGACAGAAATGGTGATTACATTGAAAAATAGGTAAATGTTCAAGCAGTAAACTGATGTAAACCATTGTAGCAATAAACAGGTCTATCTACTTATAAAAAAAAAATAGGAGACCTTACTTTTTGGATTACCCTCGTACCTGTAGTCATTCTGAAAACTATTAACAGTTTGTTGTACTGCATGGCACAGTCATTTAATATATGTGAAATACCAGTTTTATTGAAATGTGAAAAGAAAACTCTAATCTACATCCACCCCCCCCCCCCCACCCCCCCCCCCCCCCCCCCCATCTATTTCTTATTGATCACTCAAATTGGATAGTAACCATGTGCTTACAGCAGAAGGCCTCATTCCCCAGCAGATCGACTGCTTCATTTTCTAAGTGTTGTAGTATTTTTTGTTTATATGTTTATATCATATTAGCTTTCTCCCTTTTCAGAAGTTCCTTACACACTGTGCTTAATTGCATTTTTGATGAATTCTTTTTTGAACTACCTTAACTCCATTCCAGGCAGTTTAATTATGGTTATGAATGTACTGACTGAAGTTTAAATATTGCATACTAGATGGAAATTCATTTCAAACTTAACCTGCACACATTCGAAGTGATTGTTTTTATGGTTTCCTTACATAATTTGTCATAATTGTGAGATTCTTTCTTGTACATCATCTCACCAGACAGCTTCCTTTGGCCATTTCGATTTTGAATAAGTACTTTAAAGTGGTTCAAGGCAATGATGGAGTTTGTAAGAAATTCTTGGCTGAGCTATATAACTGTTTTAATTCAGATACACATAGAACTATGGTTACACTACTGACAAATGTTCTTCGTAGCAAGTGAGACTGATATAAGAAACTTCGTCAATTTTCATGTCACTTTCAGGTATTATGAAAAAGTAAGCTTCATTGTAATATGTTTAGATGGGAGAAATGGACTGCATGTCTTAGAAACTGCTTGTAATTGTGTTGTTTCTCCTAAAGCATTTTACGTTTTCAGCATTTATTGGCTGCATAGCTACAATATTACTTAATATGGTCTCCAAATGGCAGAAAAGGGATTTCTGTTTTGTATGTACTCCAAATATGTGTGCATGAGCGTCACTGCAAGAAATATATTAATAGTGTTTAATTATTGGTATATAAAAAATGCCTGTATCAATAAACAACTCTGTAACATACCAGAGGCAGTCCATTTATATTCGTGGTGCCTTATAAATGATGAACGTTAACATGTTGTAATTTAGTCTGCATGACCTAAGTAGAGACATTTGAGGATAGGTACTAAGAGTTGCATTGCATGCTTAAAGATAATTTCTGGAGATTGTCAAAGTTGTGTGGGTCATAGAAGTTTTATTTTTTGTGTGTATCATAGGAATTGAGAAAAGGACATTACAATCATGCAGCATGTTCAAATTGTAAAACAATTAATGGAATATAGATTTTATTTCCATAGTAAAGTGAGAAGAAACTACAGACTTCATGTATAGTCCACAAATCAAAATATTTCAAAGTAGAACTCGGAATGTTAATTGCTATCCCAATTAATGTACTGTCATATAAAGTAAATCTGCTGGTTCTTTATTTTAAGACAGCTGCTGCATTTTACATTGGACAGTGGGGTCAGTGAAATCTAAGATATAGTAGCAGTTTGTTTCTGAACTTTATATCACTCATTGTACGTGTAAGCCATGGATTTCATGCATAGCACCTGAGACTCAATCTCCCCTCAGTTTTGGACACTTAATGAACTTTTTGCAGAACTGTATGGTTTTGACATCCTGGTGGACTCAGAACTAAAACCATGGCTGTTAGAAGTTAACCTATCCCCATCACTGGGCTGCGACTCTCCATTAGATGTCAGAGTGAAGTCTGCAATGTTGGTGGACCTTCTAACTCTAGTGGGACTACCAGCAATTGATCCAATGCTGCGGCGTATAAATGAACCTCATCATCACAGTAACCCTGCTGATAGTACCAAGAAGCTTAATGTGAGTGTTCCCATGCTCTTAAATTTGTCTTTAAATGAATATGTGAGTTAATTTGTGTGATAATTTGTGAGTTCTACATACAGCACTGCCAAGGGACTATATTATTTTTTTCATTAGGTGTATGGTGTGGTTATTGTGAAAGCATGTTACTTTCTTTTTAAAGTTGTTTACAAGTTGGGATATCTTCCCTGCAGTAGTGTAAGTGTTGCATGTTTCACCGCTTGTGTTGAACTGAAGCTTTCCTCTGCTTGCAGACACTTGTCCTTCTTTGCATGAAAACCTGTATTGTCACCGAGATTGATATGATCAAGTAAAGAATGTTAAAAATGACAATTTGTCTTCTGTTATGCTGGGAGAGGGTCTCTTACAGCCTGTGTGTGTGTGTGTGTGTGTGTGTGTGTGTGTGTGTGTGTGTGTGTGTGTGTGTGTGTTTAGACAGTAAGCTATGCAGAGATTAACTTTAGTAGCAAAATTCTGATATAACATTGTAGAAAGCTTATGGGTGAGTCGACCAGCACAAGGAGCCACAGAAACCCGCTTGCAGACAGGAATATATGGTTCAGATACTTTGTAGAGCTCGATATCATGAAGGGTGAACTGATTATCGAAAACTTCTTAATGTTCTTACTCCCTTGGTTATGCGCTTTGTTCACAATCATTTGTTAAATTTTGTATCATAACGAGTCCTGTGTACTCATTAGGACACAGACTACGCAAGTAGTAATGTGTGTGACAAATTACTTCAAACTTCTGATAGCTGTCACTACTATCATAAGAATCACATTAACTACTGACACTTAGGAATAGCAGGATGTGTTTCTTTTGGAAAAGCAATAAAGTACGTCCAGAACTGACCAGAGGAAGGAATACAAGAATTCATATTCTGGAAGACAGGTCTGTCAGGAGGGGTGCTAATGTTAGAAGTTATGTGGATTCCCAACACACTTGGTTGTATCATAGTAGCCTCTTTTCCACCATTCTTTGGAACTGTCTCATGAGTGAGACATCAGAGATTCAATAAAGGAAAGAAAAATATTTTCTTCCATCATTGGTATGCAGTGGGCACTAAGAAGAAGCAAATAAGAGATGTTCATGTTTAAAAGCAGGTAAGGTAATGTCTTTAGTGTTGCTCATCCTGATTACCACCTGTGGTGTGCGTACTGTAAGACCTTCAGTACACACACCATCAGATTATTTGACTTGTCGCTCTACCGACGTAGGTGAGTGTCAGCAATATGTCTCGTGGTCTTATCGTGGCACGTTTATCTTCTGCCGTTAGGTCAGACGATAGAAATGTCACTTGCACGCTTAGAGTACCAGATTGACAGTAACCAACTTTAAACAGAACTTGATTAATTTTCACACACATTTATTAAAAATAATAGCAAGCATAAAAATTACTTAACTTGGTTCTGGATGCTATTTACAATTGACAATCTGAAGTTCCTTTGGTATTGGTATGTTAATCTTATTCTCACGTATATCTCTAATACTTGACAAAAGTGTGTATATACATTTATCTTCATGGCCATGTACAGGAATATGGTAATCTTATTTGGCGCAGACTGAAACTTGACTATAGACTGGTACAGACAAATGCAGACTGGTACATACTGGTGCAGACAAATGCAGACTGACTAATCGGAGGTCTGTACACCCGTTATAATACCTCGCGCGTTCATGTATCACTGCGCGAGTGTGATCTGCAAGAAGAAAAGGTTCTACGTTAGCAGCAATCTCATTGGCTGCGTTACATATTAATACGCGGGTCGGCGGAAGCAGAATTTGGTCTGTCTCTATGGCAGGGCCATCTCGTAGTGTGGAGACAGTCGAGCGCTGCGCCTGCGCTGTTGTGCTTAGCAGGGCGCGCTCTAGTGGGAAAGTTGTGTACACGCTGACTACGCGGAACTATGTACACACCACCACCTCAGCTCAACTCCAATCGTGGGGCACTAAGCATCATTATCTGATATTTTCCAGCATGAGTACTTCCAATCTAACTCCGGAGACTTCAGAAATCTATAATACTTCTTTCTCAAGAATGTGAAACTATACTGTTTCAAGTTATGTATAATTTACTCTAGGTTATCTGTAGGATGTGATGTATTAAATCTTCTGGAATTAAAGTTGTTATAGTCTGAAGATGCAGAGTGAATCTTACGAAGAAACAAACCAATTAGGCAGGAAATAATAAATGTAGATAGAGAATTTATTTAAGAACAGAAGTATACCACATTAAATTAAGCAACAAATATTTATCTTCAAAAACACAGACTTTATAGACACAGGTGAAAAGGGAAAAAAAGCAAAAAAATGTGACTAAAGAGAAACCAAGGAAAAGGAAAAAAAATTAAAATGGGTTACAGCATTTGTTAGAGAGATCAGAGCTTGAAGAAATGTTAATAAGATCATCATTGGATGTACTGAATTAGACAAACTACTCACAAATATTTTTCAGAGAATGAGAGAGGGTAGTGTGAGACAACAATATCATTGCACTTGGCCTCCCATGGCTCTTAACGGAAACATACAGTGATGTTACAGTAAATGAGTACAGTCATGACTAAGAAAGACACAGTGCACTGTAAATGATTTTGAGAAAACTGTGCCTAAAATGTCAAGTGGTTCAAGGTGTTCTTGTAAAATATCAAGACAAAAACTCGCGATAAGCTAACCGAAGAGTCCTCACTCCCAGGTGCAAAAAATATTGTGGGAATTTGATTAAAGAAATTATTAAAAACAGCAGTGGAAGAAGAAAACAAAGCATAGTTATGTATGTATATATATGAGATGAAAAGCAATGCCCCAGAATTTTTTATTCTGTTCAGAATATTTGTTGGGGTACTACATGTGATGGATATTATTTGGTCAACTCTTCCTGCTTCATCAATGCAGGTTTAGCCCTCTTTCACTAGATGGCTCAGACTTGTAGCACGTAATATGGCAGTGTGTAATGTAACTCTGTTGGTGTGTGAGAAATTTTGTGCTGTATAGGAGTTCCATGAATTCAGTGTGTTCATCTACATGGAAAACCCTTTCCTTCACTGTGATCATGCGAGACCACGCAAAGTGCTGCAATGTCTGTAACAGTTCAACACCTTGATTTCATTGTTGTCAATCATTCTCCACATGGTCCTGACTTGGCCTCCATCATTTTTCATCTGTTTCCAAATCTTACAGAACACCTTTGAGGACTTGATAGCGATGAAGCAGTGCAAGCAGATGTGAGGTTGTGGCTCCATCAACAAAAGTCAATTATTCTGCAGTGGTGATACCAACAAACTGATCTCTCTCTTTGGGGTGTTTGTCACCAGAGTGACTATGTTGAGAAAGGAATATGACGACATGAAGAACAAAGATGTGACCTTTGTACATATGAGTACACATAACATCTAAAGAGTTAAAATGGCACATAACTAAGAGAATTGTACAAGAATTCATATTTCTTTAAATTTTTATTTAATTTCCTTTAAATGTCGCAATGAAATAGAAATACAGACAATTAATTAATAATGAAAATAATTTTTCAGAAGAAATAGCAAATGAGGCACGCAGTAAAAAAAAGATATCTGGAGATAATAGCATTCAATAGAAATGGTTAAAGCTGGAAAGGTTCACAAAATTAGTTGCAGGCTGTATTTAAATGCTCCAAAACTGTAACACTATTTTTTTATTTATTTATTTATTTATTTTACTTTGCAATAAGAGACAATGAGTTGAGAAATTGTAGACCTGTCAAAATCCTCCCTGTAATGTAAGATACTCACAAATTTCACAATCAACTCCACAGAAAAAAAAAAATGTATTTCACTCACCCAAAAGAATGAGCCAAGCTGGCTTGAGAAATGGATATTAGCTAACTCGAAAACAGAGTTAAGTTATGATGTGTGCAGTTAATATATAGAGCTACTTCTCTTCAAGGGAAAACTAGATGTAACACAATATGTTAGTTAAAATATGCACTGCAGTGACTAAATCACAAATGGCAATTTACTACAGATAACTCATAGATTAGGCAAAGGACAATGGAGGCTACTGAAAATTCCCAAACACACGTTTATTTGTGTTGATGTACAATGAAATGCAGGACTGATAATTTAACTGTGAACCACAAATGTTGGTGTGCTACAAAACAAGTTACATATCCAAAACACTCATACTGGTAACTTGTGAAAATATAGTTTTATAAGCAACCAAAAAATCTCAAAAACCCCTCAGGGGCTCAGCATTCATTTGCCGGGTATGGGCTTGGTGATGCCACGGTTCCTGAGCTGGGGACTGATAAGTACCACCAGTCCCATGTCGTCGTAAGCTCCGGGCATGCTTCAGCAACCACAGTGCACCATGGCAGTGGAATGTTGTGTATCACAGGGAATGGGGATCTTGGCTTGAACACCCGGATCACAAAGCTGGTAAAAACCCTCTTAAACAAAAAACTTTAATCTCAAATAGTGTTGCACACTGATGAGATGCGTGGCTGTTGACGTGGAATAGTCGTTCACAGACAACCTGAGAGATTTCTGCTGCACCTCAGTTGTATAAGTCTTACCTAGTTATGTGGGGCTCTGTCTATGTGAACTTATGTTTTCCTAGCTGCTCATGGGACCAGGATGGAATCTTCAAACTTTTCTCTTCCTCCTCCCAGCAGAGAAGGTGAACTGCTGGAAGATGCCAACACTCAATCAAACAAGAGGGCTTGGGCAGCCAGTTAATAACAGAATGTATGCTGGTTGTCAAAATTGCTATAGTTAAACGGAAGGAGGGTAGCTTTGATAAAGTTTCACCATTCTGTATACAAAAAGTCTTACAGGGCATTGTGGGAACCTTCAGATCTGTCAGATGCACATGAAAAGGGACCCTGTTGGTCAAAATGTTTAGTTCCCAACAAGTGAAGAATCTCCAGAAAGCTCAATGCCTCAGTGAGTGTGCAGTTTAAACCAAACTGCATACGATGTTGAGCTACACCAAAGGTGTTGTGACTCGCAGGAATCTAGTTGACATTCCCCAAGAACAACTTAAAGGTCAGTTGTGCTGGGAAGTCATTGTGGATGTTCAAAACATTATGGAAGGGATGATTTTGTTATAAGAGTGAAGCCACTTGTGTTCAAATGGGGTAAGCCATCTGCAACAGAGTTGGTTTTCCTTTCCTCCAAAATGTCAGCTGCTCTGGTGCTCACACTGTCTGGAATAGAGGCTGCAGTGTCTCACTTGAAGAACTGAAGACCCAGGGAGATAAAGACAACAAAGCACATCCCACGTGAAGAAGCCAAAAAATATACAAGACCGTGCAGCCATCCACGTTTGCTGCCTCCTTTGCTTCCATTCCCAAACATCCAGTCCAAAAAACCAATGCCGCTACACAAACTGTGGTTGCTAGTGTCAGCACTAATACCTGCTTTTGTCAATGCGCTTGTGTTGCTGCAGTTCCTTTGAAGCCTGCCTCTTCCCCAAGAATTTCGGAAAAGTCTGTGGTTGATGACATTGTGGAACTTCTTGCCTCTCCAACGATCCAGTCTTGTCCACCATCCAGTGCTGCTGCTACCATTTTTGAAATTGTGGCTCCAAAGTATCCTCAGACAAAAAAAGTGTCAAAGGTGAAGAATCACCCACTGAAGGAGACGGGAAGTGCATAGTTTGACAGTGTAGACATCGTCTCTGCTGTTTCTCTTGGATCTTCTTCAGAGATGATGCACATAGGTGATGGACTGGAGCAATCATCTCACCCCAAGACTGAGCCTGTACCCTTTACAAGCTCCCCTCCCTGGCAGAAAGTCAGGCTGAAAGTTCTACCCCTGTGATGGATGGCTCCCATTATACGGTGGAACATTACTGGTCTCAGGACACATGTGGAAGAACTGACATTCTTAGCACAGGAATACCCCCACCCCCTCCCCAGAACTGTGGAAAGGGCCAAGGTGTGTGTCGCTGCGTTCGTCAATAACTCGCACCACTTTTCTGCCCTCCCCATGCCTACTGACCTGCAAGCTGTTGCCACTGAAATTCATGTCTATTAGAAGATCACTTTTTTCTCTCTGTATCTACCTCCATAAGATGCAATAGACTCTGAGGCTTTCACAGATCTTTTGGAACACCTCCCCCTGACCGTTCCTCCTCCTGTGAGACATCAATGCTCATCATGTCTCGCGGGGCTCAGCCTTCACTTGCCCCCGTGGTTGGGTTTTGGAGAGCCTTGTGATGTCTCACAAGCTGTGTATGCTCAATACAGGTCATCCCACTCATTTCTGTGCTGGTACTGGGCCATTCTCAGCCATCGACCTCTCTTTCTGCTCTGCAGCCTTTGCAGTCTCTGTCCACTGGGAAGTCACCGGCAACCTTCATTCCAGTGGTCACTTCCCTCTTGCAGTCACCTACTGGATGGAGCTTTCCCTGAAAATAAGCCATCAAAATGAATGTTCAGTGGGGCTAATTGGATACTGTTCAGTCATCTGTCTGTTTTTGAACACTACACGGTGTCCAGGAGTGGGTAGACCAAATTATACAAGTGGTCCATCATACTGTTGACTGACCTTAGGAGGCAACCTATACCTTGGTGGACTGATGATTGTTACTCAGCAGTCCAGGTCAGACGTGCTTCTCTTGGCTGGTTTAAGTACCAGCCAACTGCAGACAACCTCACAGCATTTTGAGTCGCAAGAGCCAAGGTCATTTGCATAAGCAAGGAGAGCAAGAAAAGGTCATGGAAAGTGTTCCTGGGCTCGCACAACCGTTCCACTTGCTCTGCAAAAGTATGGAAAGCCATCAGGAGGATTTCTGGTAAACACAGTCATTTATTAATAGCAGCAGTGGTGAAACAGGGATGTCTCCAGACAAGGGTGAGACATACCACAGAAGCTGGCAGAGCATTTTTCAAAAACAACTGCCAATGCTAGCCAGGAACCGACATTTTGCCACTATTGTTTGATTGCAGAGAGGGGCAGGTTGGATTTCAGATACCACAATTCTGAGTCTTAAAACTGCCCTTTCCCCAAGTGGGAGTTCGAATTGGCACTGTCTGAGACTTGTGATGCTGCAACTAGTCATGACCATATCTGGTATTGCATGCTTCAATATTTGTCAGCAGTCTCAAAATAAATCATCCTATAATGGTTTAATTTGATATGGCAGATGGATCACTTCCCCAACTCATGGAAAGAGGGAATTCTGATCTCTCTCCTTAGACCAGGAAAGGACTGCACATGTCCCAGTTGTTATCGGAGTACTGCTGTAACAAATTGTGTAGAAAGACCTTGGAGCAAATGGTCATCTGGTCTAGTTGTGAGAGAGCATGCACCTCCTTAGCTGCTCTCATTGTGGATTCTGGAGATTCTGGTCCACAGTAAACAATCTGACCGTCCTAGAGGTGGCTATTCAGCAGGAGTTTCTACGTAAATATCACTGTATCTGCATATTCTCTGATATCAGTAAGGCATTCAGTGCTACTTGGAGATGCAGTATTCTCACACAAGTACATCAGTGGGGCTTTCATGGCCACCTCCCCATCTTCATATGCTCTTTCCTGTCTCGGCAGGTTTTTAGGTCCCAAGTCGGTGAAATGCTGTCTGATTGTTTTGAGGAGGAGATTGGTGTTCCTCAGGCTAATGTTTTAAGTGTTACCCTCTTTGCCATAACAATGAACAGTATCATGTATATTGTAAGTAGTCCCAGGCAGTGCTCCTTATCTGTGGATGATTTTGTTGTTCTCTCTTCCTCCTCCAGTGTTGCAACAGTTAATTTACCTGAAATTAATGTGAGGGATGCCATTCTGCATTTTAAACACACAGTAAGGTTTCTGGGCCTCATTTTTGATGCCATGGTTGCCACACCTGATGCCTGCAAACCAGAATCCTAAAGGCACTGAACATCATAAAGTGCATTAGCTACAGGACCTGAGGAGTGGACAGGGCCCATCTGCTCCAGTTTTATAGGGCTTTCATGTGTTTGTGGCTATGCTATGGGTGCACAGTGTATGGATCGATGAGGCCTTCTTATTTGAAGAACACTGAGGCTGTCCACCATGAGGGTATTGACTGGCCACATGTGCTTGTGGGACCAGTCCCATACCCAGTCTCTGTGCTGTGGCTGGGGAATGCCACTTACAATCTGACGGCAACTCTTCATGGTGCATCAGGCATGTAAGTTCCTCACAGCTCCAAATTCACCTTCATGCTGCACTGTTGCTCATCCACCTCTGGAACACCTTTTCTACAATCGTCGATGAGCAACAAGACCATTTGGGATTAGAGTATGGCATATGGTGGAATAACTTGGTGTGGAGCAAGTAAAAGCTCAAATTCAGGGTTTTAAGTGTCTTTCATTCTGTTTGCTGCAGAGACCCAATGTAATTTTAGATTTGGTGCAATACAGGAGAGATTCACTCCTGCAAATGGTTTTAATACTTCATGTTGTAAAATTTTATCTGAGCCTCACAACTCCACAGCTATCTTGGGTTGAAACAAGGGGTGTTTTACCTGGTCGTGTCCACAAGGTCCAATTGTCTCGAGACTTTACGGTCTTCGACATGGAATTGTATGCGATCTTGTGGTCACTGGAGCAGATGAGATGTGCTTAGAGTGCTAAATTCCTTGTCTATTCAAATTCTCTGAGTGCCCTTCACTCTCTCCAACACTTGTATCCAGAAGATAAAGCAGTTTAGAATATCTCCAACTGCAATGGCTGAAGGAGGAGGTATCTTTCTGCAGGGTACCAGGGCACTTGGATATTAGGGGGAATGAAAAGGTGGATGTAGCAGCCAAGGAAGCATGTCAAGATTCTCAGGTTTTCAGTGTACCATCCCCCTGCATGCTACCATCTCACTGTTGAGGTACACAGTCATGCATCAATGGGAAGACAAGTGGCTGGAAGTGACAGATAATAAGCTGCATCTCGTAAAGCCCACTATGCGGCCATGGCATTCCTCCTTTCAGCTACAGAAATGGCATGAGGCCCTCTTCATTCTTCTTCACATAGGCCACAGGTCTTGGACACGTGGATTCTTGCTCTGACGAGAGGACTCTCCAATACATGATGTACAGATTACTGTGTGCCACATTTTACTAGACTGTGTTTTATATTTGGACAAGAGAGCAGCAGCAGCAGAGAGAGAGAGAGAGAGAGAGAGAGAGAGAGAGAGAGAGAGAGAGAGAGAGAGAGATGGATGTAGGTAGTCCCTCTGTCACTCATTTCTTGTGTATGTTTATCTTAAAATTATAGTGTAAAATGCTTAACATTTTTAATGACTGTTGGTATGTTCTGACAGTGTAGGCGGGTGCATTCAGCAGATACACTTACAGTAACAGCAACAGGGTCAAGGAGAGCAAACAGTTCGTCAGCACGTTTAACTTACAGCTCACTTTCACTCAGCCCAGAAGAATCTAGAATTGTTCGTTGTGCACGCATGGAATACGAACGCCGTGGTGGATTTGTGCGAATCTTTCCTTCAGTTGAGAGCTGGAATCGTTACAGTGCATTTCTTGGTAAGTATAACAGCAGAAATTGATTGAAATAAAAGAAATGTTTTGGACTTTATAAGTAATCTACATAAACATTTGTCTAATAATCACTAAATATTTGTATTAATATATTGTAGGAGACACTTGACCTTAATGAGAAACCACAAAATAAGAGTATTTATAAAAAAGCTGTGTTTGAATAGCATTAAATATTAAGTTGGTAGATGGGAACATAACAGTTCATAACATCTGTAGCGAAGAAAGGGGCGTAGAAATATTGTCAGTGTGAAGCCTGTTAGTAAAAAGATGTAAAAATTTATACTAACAGTGCATACAGGAGACCAGTTGTTCCTTAAATTTATCTAATGTATGTTGCTATATATATGACTAAAAACAAAGATGATGTAACTTACCAAACGAAAGCATTGGTATGTTGATACACACACACACACACACAAAATTCAAGCTTTCGCAACCCACGGTTGCTTCATCAGGAAAGAGGGAAGAAGAGGGAAAGACAAAAGGATGTGGGTTTTAAGGGAGAGGGTAAGGAGTCATTCCAATCTCGGGAGCGGTGTGTGTGTGTGTGTGTGTGTGTGTGTGTGTGTGTGTGTGTGTGTGTGTGTGTGTGTGTCTATCAACATACCAAGGCTTTCGTTTGGTAAGTTACATCATCTTTGTTTTTAGATATATTTTTCCCACGCGGAATGTTTCCCCTGTATTATATTGCTATATATATGATTACATCAAGTCTTATCAGTTAAATGCAGGGTGTAACTTGGCTCACCTGCTATTAACACATTGGTAGTCTCATGGTGCAATGAAAGATGATCTCTTCCAGCTGCTAAAGGATCTGATGAACGTATGTCAAATAAGGTACACCACATTGCAGTAATTATGGGAAGGAAAGTTGCTACTCACCATATAACGGAGATGCTGAGTTGCAGATAGGCACAACAAAAGGACTCTCACAATTAAAGCTTTCGGCCATTAAGGCATTTGTCAACAATACACACACATATGCATGCACGGGCTCCCTCATATATAATAGAAGGAAACATTCCACGTGGGAAAAAATATATCTAAAAAACAAAGATGATTTGACTTACCAAACGAAAGCGCTGGCACGTCGATACACACACAAAATTCTAGCTTTCGCGAAAGCTAGAATTTTGTGTGTATGTTTGTGTTTGTTCGTGTGTCTATCGACGTGCCAGCGCTTTCGTTTGGTAAGTCACATCATCTTTGTTATACAGGGTGATTCAAAAAGAATACCACAACTTTAGGAATTTAAAACTCTGCAACGACAAAAGGCAGAGCTAAGCACTATCTGTCGGCGAATTAAGGGAGCTATAAAGTTTCATTTAGTTGTACATTTGTTCGCTTGAGGCGCTGTTGATTAGGCGTCAGCGTCAGTTGATGCTAAGATGGCGACCGCTCAACAGAAAGCTTTTTGTATTATTGAGTACGGCAGAAGTGAATCGACGACAGTTGTTCAGCGTGCATTTCGACGAAGTATGGTGTTAAACTTCCTGATAGGTGGTGTATTAAACGTTGGTATAAACAGTTTACAGAGGATGGGTGTTTGTGCAAAGGGAAAAGTTCTGGACGGTATCTGGAGATGTTAGAGAATTGGCTGTTCCCTCAGCTCGAACAAGAAGCACAACAATTCATATTTCAGCAGGATGGAGCGCCACCACATTGGCACTTATCTGTCTGTAACTACCTGAACGTCAACTATCCGAGGCGATGGATCGGCCGCCAGGCAGCCTGTGACAGAGCACTTCATCACTGGCCTCCAAGAAGCCCTGATCTTACCCCCTGTGATTTTTTCTTATGGGGGTATGTTAAGGATATGGTGTTTCGTGTTAAGGATATGGTGTTCCGGCCACCTCTCCCAGCCACCATTGATGATTTGAAACGAGAAATAACAGTAGCTATCCAAACTGTTACGCCTGATATGCTACAGAGAGTGTGGAACGAGTTGGAGTATCGGGTTGATATTGCTCGAGTGTCTGGAGGGGGCCATATTGAACATCTCTGAACTTGTTTTTGAGTGAAAAAAAACCTTTTTAAATACTCTTTGTAATGATGTATAACAGAAGGTTATATTATGTTTCTTTCATTAAATACACATTTTTAAAGTTGTGGTATTCTTTTTGAATCACCCTGTGTGTGTGTGTATATATATATATAATAGAGGGAAAACCGAGTGAGGTGACGCAGTGGTTAGACACTGGACTCGCATTCGGGAGCACGACGGTTCAATCCCGCGTCCGGCCATCCTGATTTAGGTTTTCCGTGATTTCCCTAAATCACTCCAGGCAAATGCCGGGATGGTTCCTCTGAAAGGGCACGGCCGACATCCTTCCCCATCCTTCCCTAATCCGATGAGACCGATGACCACGCTGTCTGGTCTCCTTCCCCAAACAACCAAACCAATAGAGGGAAACATTCCACGTAGGAAAAATATATCTAAAAACAAAGATGTAGTGACTTACCAAATGAAAGTGCTGGCAGGTCGACAGACTCACAAACAAACACAAACATACACACAAAATTCAAGCTTTCGCAACAAACTGTTGCCTCATCAGGAAAGAGGGAAGGAGAGGGAAAGACGAAAGGGTGTGGGTTTTAAGGGAGAGGGTAAGGAGTCATTCCAATCCCGGGAGCGGAAAGACTTACCTTAGGGGGAAAAAAGGACGGGTATACACTCACACACACACACACACATCCATCCACACATATACAGACACAAGCAGACATATTTAAAGAATACCACAACTTTAAAAATGTGTATTTAATGAAAGAAACATAATATAACCTTCTGTTATACATCATTACAAAGAGTATTTAAAAAGGTTTTTTTCACTCAAAAACAAGTTCAGAGATGTTCAATATGGCCCCCTCCAGACACTCGAGCAATATCAACCCGATACTCCAACTCGTTCCACACTCTCTGTAGCATATCAGGCGTAACAGTTTGGATAGCTGCTGTTATTTCTCGTTTCAAATCATCAATGGTGGCTGGGAGAGGTGGCCGAAACACCATATCCTTAACACGAAACACCATATCCTTAACATACCCCCATAAGAAAAAATCGCAGGGGGTAAGATCAGGGCTTCTTGGAGGCCAGTGATGAAGTGCTCTGTCACAGGCTGCATGGCGGCCGATCCATCGCCTCGGATAGTTGACGTTCAGGTAGTTACAGACAGTCTTTAAATATGTCTGCTTGTGTCTGTATATGTGTGGATGGATATGTGTGTGTGTGTGTGTGTGTGTGTGTGTGTGTGTGTGTGTGTGTGTACCCATCCTTTTTTCCCCCTAAGGTAAGTCTTTCCACTCCCGGGATTGGAATGACTCCTTACCCTCTCCCTTAAACCCCACACCCTCTCGTCTTTCCCTCTCCTTCCCTCTTTCCTGATGAGGCAACAGTTTGTTGCGAAAGCTTGAATTTTGTGTGTATGTTTGTGTTTGTTTGTGTATCTATCGACCTGCCAGCGCTTTCGTTTGGTAAGATATATATATATAAAAAAACAAAGATGATGTGACTTACCAAATGAAAGTGCTGGCAGGTCGACAGACACACAAACAAACACAAACATACACACAAAATTCAAGCTTTCGCAACAAACTGTTGCCTCATCAGGAAAGAGGGAAGGAGAGGGAAAGATGAAAGGATGTGGGTTTTAAGGGAGAGGGTAAGGAGTCATTCCAATCCCGGGAGCGGAAAGACTTACCTTAGGGCGATAAAAGGACGGGTATACACTCGCGCGCACACACACACATATCCATCCACACATATCCATCCACACATATCCATCCACACATATCCATCCACACATATCCATCCACACATATCCATCCACACATATACAGACACACATATACAGACACACATATATGTGTGGATGGATATGTGTGTGTGTGAGAGTGTATACCCGTCCTTTTTTCCTTTTTTCCCCCCTAAGGTAAGTCTTTCTGCTCCCAGGATTGGAATGACTCCTTACCCTCTCCCTTAAAACCCACATCCTTTCGTCTTTCCCTCTCCTTCCCTCTTTCCTGATGAGGCAACAGCTTGTTGCGAAAGCTTGAATTTTGTGTGTATGTTTCTGTTTGTTTGTGTGTCTGTCGACCTGCCAGCACTTTCATTTGGCAAGTCACATCATCTTTGTTTTATATATATATGACTAAACCTCACTGTGAGCAGCAGCACCAGTGCATGATGGGAGTGGCAACTGGTTAGGGGTAAGGAGGAGGCTGGGGCAGGGAGGGGAAGGGATAGTATGGTGGGGATAGTGAATAGTGAAGTGCTGCAGGTTAGGTGAAGGGTATAGGAGAGGTGAGGAGGGGGGGAGGGGGGGGGGAGCAGCAGAAGAGGAGATAAATAAAAAGACTCAGTTGATGGTGGAATGGGGGCCGTGTAGTGCTGGAATGGGAACAGGGAAGGGGCTGGATGGGTGAGGACAGTGGCTAACGAAGGTTGAGGCCAGGAGGGTTATGGTAAAACGAGTGTATTGCAGGGAAAGTTCCCCCTGCACAATTAAGAAAAGCTAGCGGTGGTGGGAAAGATCCATATGGCACAGGCTGTGTGAAGCAGTCATTGAAATGAAGAATATCATGTTTGGCAGTGTGTTCAGCAACAGGACAGTCCACTTGTTTCTTCACCACAGTTTGCTGGTGGCCATTCATGTGAACAGACAGCTTGTTGGTTGTCATGCCTACACAGAATGCAGCACAGTGGTTACAGCTTAGCTTATAGACTACATGACTGGTTTCACAGGTAGCCTTGCCTTTGAAAAGATAGGTGATGTTAGTGACAGGACTGGAGTAGGTGGTGGTGGGAGGATATTAAGGTCTATTATAGGTGTGTGAGCCATGAGGTAAGGGATTGGGAGCAGGGATTGTGCAAGGATGGGCGAGTATTGTGTAGGTTTGGTGGACAGTGGAATACCACTGTGGGAGGGATGGCAAGGAAAGTGGACAGCACATTTCTCATATCAGGGCACGATGACAGGTAATTGAAACCATGGCGGAGAATGTAATTCTCTTGCTCCATTACTGGGTGGTACTGAGTTATGAGGGGAATGCTCGCCTGTGGCCAGACAATGGGACTTTGGGAGGTGATGGGAGACTGGAAAAAATGAGGCACGGGAGATTTATTGTTTCTGTACAAGGTTGGGAGGATAATTACAGTCGGTGAAAGCTTCAGCGAGACCCTCAGGATAAATAGAGGGGGACTGCTCATCTCTGCAGATGCTATGACCGCAGATGGCTAGGCTGTGTGGAAGGGACTTTTTCATTTTGACTTCCATGATGCTTACCTATAATTGGCATTCCACATGGTTTCTCAGACTTTCTTGGTTCTCGACATCCCCTTTGGACTTTGCCGGTTTAATTGCTTAACTTTTGCAATGTTGTCTGTGCCAGTAATTTACCAATGGTATTTGAAGTAGTTGATTCAGGACATCCCCTGTTGCATCTCTTACCTTAATGACTGGGTTAGGGGCCCTACACGTGAAGAATACTTGCAAAACCTTCAATTGGCCTTCATTGCAAGCTGTTTTTTTTCTCCCCAAAGCATCTTTTTTGTTTATGACATTAGTAAGTTTAGTCTTGTCCCTACAGACCACCTCATCAAACCCATCACAACGTGCCAACACCTGAGAACCTGAAGGAGCTCCAGTCATTCCTGGGTAAAATTTCGTGTTATGCTCAGTTCATTCCTTCAGACTGAGGGCATCTGCCAGCCTCTTAACTGGCTTCACTGGAAGGGCCCTAAGTTTGTCTGGTCCACAGATTGTCAACGGGCTTTTTGGTCTCTCAAGCAGTGTTTGTGTTTGGCTCACTGTCTGGATTCCTTTCACCAGGTAAACCTTCAATCCTGGGCTGTACACATCCCACTATGTGCTTGGTGCCATCCTGTCCCATCAGAATCCAGATGGCACTGAACAGCCCATTTCTTGTGCCTAAAAGATACTTTCTGCTGCACAGTGTAGTTATTCACATGTGAAAATGTGGTGCTAGCTATTACTTTCGGGGTTAGAACGTTTAGTCTTCCTGTATGGGGGGCAAGGTTCCTCCTAATCAATGACCAAAAGCCATTATTTGGCTCTCGTTCCAAGCTGCTGTATAGGACTGCTTGCTGATTGCATAGTGGGCTCTCTTTCTCATTACCTGTTGCTATGATATTCAGTACTGCTCCACCACCAAGCATGCTAATGCCAAAGCCAATGCTGATGCACTATCATGGTGACTGACGGAGCCAGATTTGGAGTTCAATTGGCAGGAGGCTCTCAATGTTCGTGTTGGATGACACCCTGCAGTAAACCTTGTCAGATTTTCTGTCAACAGCATGTGAAGTCACAACTACCAAAAACCACCATGGTTGCTGACCTACTTCTCTAGAAATTTTCACTGTCCCACATTGAATTGGCTTGAGTGTGTCACCTAAGGTGCGGATCAGACATGGCATATGTTTTTCCTCCTATGTGATGAGCTCATGCTTGCTACAGAGGAGCAATGCTGTAGAATCCTTACCCATCGCCCACACTTCACCTTCCTCCCTCCCTCCAGTGTTGGGTCCTTGCATTCTTTATTTGCTGCATGTGTCGCATACTGGGGTATGGGTCACATGAAAACAATGGTGAATTGCCACAGCTTCTGGGTGGCGATCGATTATAATCAAACATCTCGTGCACAGGACCAGTCTGTATCATCATCCCTGTTTTCTCCTTGACCAATGCTGTAGCACTCTTGGGACAGGATGCACGTTGATTTCGCTGGTCCATTTTTAGGCAGCATGTGGTTGTTAGTAGTTGATGCTTTGCCAAACTTCCTGTGTGTAGCTAAGCTGTCCTCCATGTTGCTGTTGCCACTTTTCATACATTGTCTGTTATTTTTGCTGCAGAGGAATCCCCTAGGACCCTCATGTCTGGTAACAGTAGGCAGTTTTTGTCATGGGAGTTTGAAGGCTTTTGTGCCTGAAGTTGTATCCAGCATTTGACTACACTCACTTTCATCTGTTTTCTGACTCATAAGTGGAGCAATCCATGCATACGTTCAAGACCCAAATGAAGTAGTCTGTGTCTGACTCTTCCCTCGGTGATGTACTGCAGAGTTTTCTGGTTACAACCAGATGCCAGTGGTCAGTGGATGCAGTCCACTGCAGCATTTGCATGGGCACCAGCTGCAGGGTCTCCTGGAATTGTTGCACCCTGTGTCACATACCATGGAACACTGCAGTGCACTCCATTTTCCTCCCATTTGTGCCCAGTCCTTTGGCCAGCAGCAGGAGTGACTGCTGAGTGTCAAATTGGCAATTGTTTGTTTTTGGATGTCAGTGGGGAGCAGCTGACCAGTCGTGCAAATCAGTTGTGCCTGCATCCTGTTGAGACATCGCTGCTGTGTCCTCCTGGTTAATCGCGTAGCAGTGTCAATCACAACATTGTTTTGAGGACAGGTTTCTATTTGCTGTGGCGCATCTACATGTTTCGACTTCATGTGGACCTTCTGCCATCCTCAAATCGCCTGCATTTGTGGGCCTCTGTGAGGTTTGTGCGTCCGCCTGCCGAGATAGAGCCTATGGCTTTCGAAATGCCTCCATCCCCTTCCACCTCCCCCATTCTCCTTCCTGCCCTCCCCACCAGTCATCGATGGAGGTGGTCTTGTCCCCACTGCTTCTCCAAAAATAAATTGTCTAACATTACTGAGAGTCCTTTTGCTATCTTCTAAAAAATTTATATCTGGTATTGAGCAAAGAAAAAATGCTCCTAAAATTATCAGTGTATTCCCAGTCTTCTTTATTAAATGTGGGAGTTACTGTGGCTGGTTTCCAGCTGTTCGGAATTTCTTTCTTTGTCCAGCATTTGTTGTTGAATAGAAGGAATATAGCTTTCATAAGAGTAGATGTATGCTTGATAAATTCAGTGTTTGTCGCTTTCTGGTGTCTTTCTGTTTACACTTTTTTAGCACACCCCCTAATTCTGTCACTTCTGTTCTGTCTCAATTTACTTTGTCCTTCTTGTCAGGTGTTGAAACTTGTTATTTTACATTTCACTATGATTAACTGTCTGCTGTCCTAAGCTTCTTATAAGAATCTAATCATTGCAACCTATTACTTTGATGTTCATATTATCTTTTCAGTCTCATTGAAGTATTTACAGTAATTTATTTAAAAATTCTTGTATCACATGAACATAATTTTCTACTTCTGAAATTCTCTCCTAGCTCTCTTGTTCAATTGACCTGCACAGCTGCTTCACTTCTGTTGCTTGTCTCTTGTACCAATCTTTGCTTTTTTACTTCTATATCCAGTAGCTTCCGAGGCAACTTTTCCTTTTATAATTTGACGTTCCGTGGTTCTTGTTAAAAATGTGTACTTTATATTTTTAAGTAGTCCTCATATAATTTTCTAGTTGAGGTTTATTTGAGCAGGTATTTTCACCCTTCTGGCTGTAATGATTATTATTTTGATTAACAGAGCTGGGCAATGAAATCACATAATCACTTTTTCTTTGGCACATTTCAGTGCACATAATGAACTGTGGACATGGCTACATGGTTAACATTTTTATACTACTGCAGTACCGCAGACACACATTATTTCACCACAACAATAGGACAGTTTACCTATACTAATTCCACAGTTACCTCTCCTACTTTTTCTTTACCACTTACTATGGTACATAGGGTGTCAGATTTGTTGCTACATTTAGTATCCTGAAACCAACACCAAATTTATGTTTAGAGGTGTAGAAATTTAGATGTTTTCCCCCAGCCCTAAATTCAGGTGTGTGTGTGTGTGTGTGTGTGTGTGTGTGTGTGTGTTCATAACTTGCATAATCTTGGGTGATGATTGGAATAAAACTTGAGCAAATATTTCCTGTTATTTGGAAATGGTGTTATCTGGTTGATGTTTCTCATCAATGATATGAAATGTGACGCAAACTTTTGTTTGTTCCACATATAGATCCTGTGACTGGTATAACTTGCCACAGTGGCACTACTTCAATGGGGCACCCTTGCTCAACAACTGGATTAATTCAGCACAACTATAACTTGACATTGCATCAGCAGTTATTTCCTGGGGAGATTAAGAAAGTTCAGCAACAACCACGTTCAGTACCAAAACTTCCTGAGCGATTGGCACGTTATGAACGAGCACTAGCTCAAGGACATTGTACAGTTCTTGAAGAGAAGAATCAGTCATCACAGAAGACTGGTAAGGCACCAGTTCTAAGTTTGGTAGTTATTTGATAAGATTAATTTCATTTAACATTTTCAAGCCTGCAGTTGTGAGTATTTGTGTTTTCCATGGAAAGTGTTTTGTAAGTAATGCAGACTTTCCGTGGTTGGATAAATGTAAAATTTTGTGCTGATTTTGTCTTTAGTTTGAATATATATTGTTGTATTTTCAAAAGGCTTCATCTTTATGTCACTTATGACATAAATATGAAAGCTGCTGACATTAATAAATGAAAAATTACTGGTTTGTAGATGAATGGTATTATAGTAAACTCAGTTACAACCATCTTTATAAAAATTTAGAACAATATGGATAGATTGCTACTCACCATGTACAGGAGGCAGATATGTGCAATGAAAGAGAGTGCTAGATATTTTCAGCTATTTGACTAAATCCTTCATTAGATGTAGGAAACTCAAGTAATCACAGCTTACATACACATGGCCACTGCCATCTTTGGGCATTAAAACGTGACTGGAACTGCATTTGAATGTAAGCACCAATCTTCTTCTCTCTCTCTCTCTCTCTCTCTCTCTCTCTCTCACACACACACTCACTGCAGCAGTCGGTGTCCATCCCTTTTCTCAGTTTTCCTGTGTTTCCTTACCACCTTCTGAATCACATATGTTCTCCATCTGCTTACAATGCACTTTGTAAAGCTCTGACTTCCGAGTGATCGTGTATCAATGGCCTCGTCTTTGCATGACACATGGCTGTGTACCTAGCAAACTGTATGTTCAGTGTCAGTATAATTATTCCTGGACCTTCAAATTGCCCACTAATTCCCATCACTTTCAAGTATTTTTGTGTTCCTTCCTGTGTACCACACTTAATTTCTTGTGCGCCTTGCACCTATGTACAGAACAGCCCCCCCCCCCCTCCCGTGCCCCCCCTCCCCTTCCCAAACCTCATCCAGAAACCTCATCCCATATTCAAGCATACAACTTACTGATCTCACCTAATAAAATGACATCTGCTGCTGCGCCCCCCCCCCCCTCCCCCCATATTCATCCACCTCACTCTATTATTGGTTTTTATGTATTTTTCTTTGTATTTTCACTTTTGTGATCTTGTTTGGTTTTCACATCAATTTTATTTTGTGTTCATTTTCACAATAGGCACTACTTACTTTTCATTCCTTTTTGGCTTTACATTGTCTATTACATCTTGGTTGTGTTTTTTGTGATATTCTCACGTAATTTTATAAAGTTAAACATGTTCCTTGTCATCCACTGTACATTCTTGTTGCTTTCCTCTGCTCCAATATAGTAGAAGTTTATCTATCCCTATCCACACACCAGTGTCGCATACTGTTCCTGCACTGTTGCCTAGCTCATGAGTTCTCCCCAAATACCTTGTACACCTATTTGTGGATATTGTCAAGACTGGAAATGAGTGTGGGCTTGTAATTGATATAGGGTACTTGACTTCAGAAAAAGAAGTTGTATTAGTATATTAGCTCATGGGGATTACTTGGTGAGGATATCCAGGCAGAGAGAAGGTAGCTCCAGTAGCCCCAGGACCATCTCAGTAGAGAACAAATATGCAAAAGTAAAGAAACTAAGTCATTTAGTGCCTGGCAGCGGCTTGGAATAGAAGAGAGTAAAGTGTTTTGGCCATAGCTCTGAGAGCCCCCAGTCAGGTGATCCTGCAGTGTGATTTGATTGGCAGGGCAGCTTTGCTGACTGTGCTATGGCCTATTCCATTGCAAACTGGTCAATCATTGTCACATCAGTGGAAAAATGATTGTTGAAAAAGGCAGCACCCTTGCAAAATTTAAATAATAATCTTTATCGTGTTTGGGACCTGAGGCACCTTGTACAGGCTTGCCACCAAATTATGCATCACTGGCTGCAGCCTCTCCTTCCACTGTGTGTTCCAATTCTGTCAGTCTGTAGATCTCACCAAAATAGTCTTGCAAAACCATGTAAATCAGGCACAAACATCCGTGCACTACCTAACCTCACTGCACAACCTCTGTTCCATGTATAAAACCCTCCTGCTCTGCAGTCCAAATTACGGCATCCCGTCTCCCAGATTGAAACCCTTCCCCTTCAGAAACTATAGCAGCATGTACAATGCCGTCTCAAAAAAACTATCCAATCTATTCATCTCCTACTCCAAGCTTGAACTATCAATATCCTCCACCATAATAAGAGCTTTCATAAAAACCTCCCCCCACGTCCCTCACAGCCACAAAGCCTTGCCTGGCAGACACATACTACATTCAGTGCACTCGCAGCAACTCCCTCCCACTACCTTACAGAACCAAGAGCTGAAATAGACCCACAACACAGTTGTGAACCAGTCCTCCAAAAGCCTTAGTCCCACAGAAGTGTCAGTCCTTTCTGAATGCCTCAACTTTGCCCCATTCCCAGATTCAGTCATGCTCTCCTTCTCATGGTCCTTACAGTGGAAACGCTTTCTTGCCACTAGCCCTACCAAGCAGACTCAATCCAGTAAGGCGTCTGTTTCCAAGACAAATGAAATGGTTTTTTAAAGCTTGATTAATAGAACGGTCCCAAGTTAATCTAGTTTGGTGTTTGTTTTATCTCTATGTATTATCAATGGCAGTAAGATGTGAGGAATAACCAGTACTTCAGCAGTGACTTGCCTGCCTCACTGCTGTGCACTGTCTGCTACCACCATCCAGTAGTGTTACTCATTTGCTGCTGGAGTAGTAGTTATCCTTCCTGTTTGTGTCCATGTTAATATGTATCAATAAAACAAATATTTCGCTAGATTAACCTGAGACTCTTCTATGAAATAGGAATGTAAAATTCCGCTTGAAAAATTATTTTGTTTGTAACGGGAACAAACAGTCATCTTCCATTGACCATGGGCACTGAATTAACCTTGTGATCAGCAGTATTTGTTTGTACCAAATCCATACACTCTTAGCAAAAATGAAATTCAAAATATTTGCTGCAGTGCCAGAGAGAATTTGCCTGACAACTATTTAGAGAGAGAGAGACCCGGTATAAGAGACAAATAATTTCTTCTATTTATGTTACACAGTTGCTGTTGCTCTACAGATATAGTGCCTCCTTCCTCTAAGCTAATATGCCCAATAACGATGGCCTTGATGCTATTTAATTCTATCTTTTTCAATAGCCAACTAACTCCAAACCTAAAACATCCTTCCTGGCCACCGTAACAACCTACAATTACCTCTCCAGTGAAGGCAGTGGGCACCTGGATGGTAACATCCTATGTCAATCTATTCCTGGGTCATATACAGGGTGTATACGACATGGGACAACCGGGAGATCCGGGAAAAACCTGGGAATTTTTTCATCCAGGAGAAAACCGGGAAAAACCCGGGAACTTTTTTAGAATTCCAGAATTTTTTTGTTTTAGTTTTCAGTTAAATTTTTGTCATTTTGACTGGTAAAAAATTATATCCAAACAAAGGATATTACTGTATCCTGCTACTGCAGAATAATACTGCAGCAATAAAACATGAACGAGAGAAAAAAAACTAAAATAAAACTTAAGTTGCAAAGGAAATGTGCTATGTACAACAACAAAACACAGGGCTCATACAAGCATCTGCCAGCAGCAAAATGTGTCAGAGGCTTTAGGAAGACTATGCAGTGCTTCATAACAACAAATTGCCTCCGATGAGCGTGACGTCGCAACTGTTTACATTAGATTCGTGTGAGCAGTTGCATGCAGGCCCATGCGCATGCGCAGTTGCGTCGTGTGTGTGTGTGTGTGTGTGTGTGTGTGTGTGTAGTACCTTCTCCCGCTTCTGGCTACTAAAGTGAGTGAGTGAGTGAGTGAGTGAGTGAGTGTGTGTGTGTGTGTGTGTGTGTGTGTGTGTGTGTGTGTGTGTGTGTGTTAGCTATATAAGCACTAGTAGCAAGATGCTATTAGGAAAATTTTACTGTCGCACGCAAGCTGCCATATTCACTAGGAGCGAATCGGGGTATCTGCCCCGGGTGGCAATTTCAGTTAAGCATTAATCGCCTTGCAGAACAATGAAGTTAGTTTTGTCTGTTTGCTAAAGAAAAGTGGTTTTTATTAATCTTTTCTGCTGATGCATTCAATTTATTCGTAACGAAATGCTTAATTCCACACTATTGGCTAGTTTCAACTGTTCTCTGCATTTCAAAAGAGCATGTTTTCATCTTCTTGCAAGTATGGCATTATGCATAATAAAGAACCAAAAATGAAATAATACAGTACTGGTATTAAAAGAAAATTTACAACCGAATCAGGACGTACGAATGTGCACTTTAAACCGAATTATGCACGTTATTATAGTTCACAAAATTTCGATGCTCTTGGAATATCCTCTGATTTCTTGTTTCTTTTATGACGTAACGTAAGATCTTGTAATGTTTTACACGTATGAGCATACAGGCTTCTTGTGTCATCGTAGCTGTGCAAGCGGTGTGACGCCTGTAATTGGCGCTCTCTGGCAACTGCTGAAATGAACCTCTTTCTAACAGGTCGCTGGAAAATATTGCGAATGATTGACTGAAAAGCGTTGCTTTCAAAGTAAATTTCCTTTTACCCAAGATGAACTATGTGCAATGAATTTCTTTAATCACAGAGCGTTTGACTTTAAAAATCAACTCTTTGAGGATGACCATTTAGAAAAATTTCGAGCCCAAAAGATCATACATTTATGTCGTTATTAAAAATTTTACCGGCCACATTTGTGTGATGTATCTTAAAGTGTAACATGTGCAAAGAAGATCAACGTTATACATGAGTGTTAAGCTTCTCTTGCAGCTTATTAATCGTTGATACCAGTATTGTATGTGAAAGCTTTGCTTTTCTTGTAGCAACACTATGTATATTAATTTAAACCATTAACTTTTCCCGTTTGTGTGTACGCCCTACTTAACAATGATGATGCTATTGGCTGACGACATGACATGCCCTTTGCTTTGAATATCCGCTGTATCGGCTGGCGAGATCACGTGACATGAACTACGACTGGCTTACAAAAGTGCGTTACAATCTCTATAAATTGATAAGTTTTACAGTTCCGAGGTAAAGTATACTGTCACTTAACACGGAAAAAGTGTATTTTCACCCGGGAGAAAGTGTATTTTTAACCAAGAAATACGAGAATTTTTTTTCCTTGTCCACGTATACACCCTGCATATAGGAGAATCCTTCCTAAACACCCAGAATCCCAAACTGAACTGAAGGTGAAGCACCTACATGGCACTGTCCTGAGCTACCCAAGTCACGGGCCACAGAGGAATCCTTCCTAACCAGCAAAAATCTCGCTGTCACCTCTTTCAGATTTGTTGATGGTGCATTGATGACAGAGTGTGAGGATTCATTATTCAAATTCCTCTAGAATATCGTCTTCTTTCTCATTCATTTCACCAAGTCATCCTCGTCCCTTCCTCAGTGTCATCCTCCACCTTAATGCTGATTATGTCACTTCATCCATCCACATCGAACCCTACTAACCACCAGTGATTCCTCCACTTAGAAAATTGCCACCCACTCCACACCAAGAAGTACCGTCCATACAATTTAGCCACCTGTGGGCATCATATCTGTAGTTACAAGCGGTCTCTCTGCAAATATGCTGGACAGTAAGTTTGAAATAGTTGCCCAGCAGTTATTTTCACCAATATTAACAGCAATATCTTTCACATATTGTCTTTAAACTTTCACACAGCACAGAACATAAGTTGTTGGAGCCTAAATCTGTTATAGTTCAAGTAAGATAATGCAACTCATTAGTTTACTACTACAAATAGTTAAATAATGATTGATAAAGATGTCTGTGAACTTTTGCTATGGCTTAGTAGTTGACTGTAAAATGGGATGGGACCTTGAAACTATTGTCTCATAACACAATTCCAAATTATGCTATCAATAATAAACAATGACAACATCATACACAAAAGGAAATACATACACAAAATCACAGTTTACAAATCTGTTACACCAATGTGACTATTGTAGGGCATCAAACTGTTGTGGCCTGACTTTCTGTGATCACTGTTCTCTAGTAAATTATATATTCCAGGAAACATTTTTTAAGTATCTTTTGAAGTTTCACTTCAGACTGAAATATTAATTGAATATGTTTTTACTGTGGATAGAACTCGAAAATTTTAAGTACCACATGGCACTCAAAATCATCATCATCATCTTGGACAGTTTCCAGCCACTGGCTGGGTCTGTCGGGAACACAAGCCTCTCCATCGTGTTCTGTCTTTCCACCATTCCCCCTCTTCCACCTTCGTCCAGTTCTCTCCTCTTCTCGTCACACATTCCTTCACTCCCTTCACCCATCTATCTCTTGGTCTTCCCCTGGGCCTCTTCCCCTCCAGTTGCAGATCAAACATCCTCTTTGGAATTCTTCCCTCATCCATTCTCTTCATGTGTCCATACCATGCAGTCTTGATTTTTCTATCCTGTCCTGTACTGGTTCCTCCTTTAGTCTTTCCCTCACATACACATTTCGCAATCTGTCTCGTCTTGTTACACTCAACCTGCTCCTCTGGAACTTCATTTCACTAGCTTGTATTCTACTTTTGTCGCTTTTGTGCATTACCCATGTCTCACTTCCGTATGCCAATATGGGGACAAAGTAGGTTCGGTATATTATTCCCTTGGATTTCTGTGGCACCTCCTTGCTCCAAATAAGCCCCCTAATGCATTTGAAGAACTGCCCTGCCTTTCTGCACCTTTCATTTATTTCCATTGCGTTTCCCCCCTTACTTTCAATCATGCTTCCCAGGTACTTGAAGTTCTCTACCACTTGTAGTTTTTCCCCTCCACAAGTTATATCCACATTTGGCCTATTCTTCTTCCTTGTTGTGACAATTATTTCACTTTTCTTTGCAGAGAAATGCATTCCATATTGTGCTGCCGTTGCCTCCCATACATCTAACTGCTCTTGCACCTCCTTCTCGCAATTTCCCCATAACATCAGGTCATCGGCAAAAAGCACTGCTTTCATTTTATGATCTCCAATTGCTATTGTAAAATCAAATCCTATTAGGAAATGGGAAGACTTCAGAAAAGTTGGGGACTCCTCCCCAACTTTCCTATTGTATGCGACTGAACTTTTTTATAGGCATGAACCAATTAATTATCACAGTCCAGTACATAAAATGACATACTTTCATATACAAAATATTTTCAGATTACTTCGTTTTACAGAGTGAGTAAAAAGATGTGCATGCATTTCAAGTCAAAGAAGATACATAATACAGATACAGGGTGTTTCAAAAATGACCGGTATATTTGAAACGGCAATAAAACTAAACGAGCAGCGATAGAAATACACCGTTTGTTGCAATATGCTTGGGACAACAGTACATTTTCAGGCGGACAAACTTTCGAAATTACAGTAGTTACAATTTTCAACAACAGATGGCGCTGCAAGTGATGTGAAAGATATAGAAGACAACGCAGTCTGTGGGTGCGCCATTCTGTACGTCGTCTTTCTGCTGTAAGCGTGTGCTGTTCACAACGTGCAAGTGTGCTGTAGACAACATGGTTTATTCCTTACAACAGAGGATTTTTCTGGTGTTGGAATTCCACCGCCTAGACACAGTGTTGTTGCAACAAGACGAAGTTTTCAACGGAGGTTTAATGTAACCAAAGGACCGAAAAGCGATACAATAAAGGATCTGTTTGAAAAATTTCAACAGACTGGGAACGTGACGGATGAACGTGCTGGAAAGGTAGAGCGACCGCGTATGGCAACCACAGAGGGCAACGTGCAGCTAGTGCAGCAGGTGATCCAACAGCGGCCTCGGGTTTCCGTTCGCCGTGTTGCAGCTGCTGTCCAAATGACGCCAACGTCCACGTATCGTCTCATGCGCCAGAGTTTACACCTCTATCCATACAAAATTCAAACGCGGCATCCCCTCAGCGCCGCTACCATTGCTGCACGAGAGACATTCGCTAACGATATAGTGCACAGGATTGATGACGGCGATATTCATGTGGGCAGCATTTGGTTTACTGACGAAGCTTATTTTTACCTGGACGGCTTCGTCAATAAACAGAACTGGTGCATATGGGGAACCGAAAAGCCCCATGTTGCAGTCCCATCGTCCCTGCATCCTCAAAAAGTACTGGTCTGGGCCGCCATTTCTTCCAAAGGAATCATTGGCCCATTTTTCAGATCCGAAACGATTACTGCATCACGCTATCTGGACATTCTTCGTGAATTTGTGGCGGTACAAACTGCCTTAGACGACACTGCGAACACCTCGTGGTTTATGCAAGATGGTGCCCGGCCACATCGCACGGCCGACGTCTTTAATTTCCTGAATGAATATTTCGATGATGGTGTGATTGCTTTGGGCTATCCAAAACATACAGGAGGCGGCGTGGATTGGCCTCCCTATTCGCCAGACATGAACCCCTGTGTCTTCTTTCTGTGGGGACACTTGAAAGACCAGGTGTACCGCCAGAACCCAGAAACAATTGAACAGCTGAAGCAGTACATCTCATCTGCATGTGAAGCCATTCCGCCAGAATCCAGAAACAATTGAACAGCTGAAGCAGTACATCTCATCTGCATGTGAAGCCATTCCGCCAGACACGTTGTCAAAGGTTTCGGGTAATTTCATTCAGAGACTACGCCATATTATTGCTACGCATGGTGGATATGTGGAAAATATTGTACTATAGAGTTTCCCAGGCCGCAGCGCCATCTGTTGTTGAAAATTGTAACTACTGTAATTTCGAAAGTTTGTCTGCCTGAAAATGTACTGTTGTCCCAAGCATATTGCAGCAAACGGTGTATTTCAATCGCTGCTCGTTTAGTTGTTATTGCCGTTTCAAATATACCGGTCCTTTTTGAAACACCCTGCATTTAAGTATGGATAATTTATGTAAATGTTACATGTTGTGTAACATTTACTCATTGCATTATTTATACTACACCAAGAACTTCTCAATTATCAGATTGATGTTAATGTTAAAGTAATAGCTGTGAAAAGTACTGAAGTTAATAGAAAGAGACAATAACACTGGGAATGGAAGGGTTTCTACAACTTCTACACAAAACATACTGCAGTTAGAGTTAAAGGGCACAAAAGCATTGTTGAGTAGGGAGTGAGACAGGGTTGTAGCCTATCCCCCTTGTTATTCAATCTGTACATTGTGCAGATAGTAAAGAAAACCAAAGAGAGATTTGGAAAGGGAATTAAAGTTAAGGGAGGAAAAATAAAATTTTCGACATTTGCTGATGACATCACAGTTCTGTTAGATGATAAATAACTTCAAAGGTTAGTTTCATGGAATAGATAGTGTCTTGAAAATGATTTGTAAGACGAACATAAAAAAGGAAAACAAGAGTATTGAAAGGTAGACAAATTAAATTGGGCAGTCTGAGGGAATTGGATAAGGCAGTGACATACCAAAAGACAGAAGTGACAAGTGGGCAATAATCAGTTAATATGAGAAGAGAATTGAAGCTTTTGAAATATGGTGCTACAGAAGAATGCTGAAAACTAGAAGGATAGATCTGATTTGAATACTGTTGTCAGTTTACTTAAAGCTGAATAAATTTTAGTAATTTCATAAATTTTTGTTCCAGAGGAAGGAACTAACAAACTGAATCCAAACAGATACGATGTTAATTCATTGCGCCAAGAAATCCTGCACTGCTTTGAGAAAGGCAACAGGCTCAGGTATGTGAAATAAGGCCACACCATTTTGCTGCAGCGTTTCTTCATTTATGATGATTCTTTTTCAGTTCAGTAACATTACATCCAACCAATCAAGTAACAGTCCTTATGTACACTCCTGGAAATGGAAAAAAGAACACATTGACACTGGTGTGTCAGACCCACCATACTTGCTCCGGACACTGCGAGAGGGCTGTACAAGCAATGATCACACGCACGGCACAGCGGACACACCAGGAACCGCGGTGTTGGCCGTCGAATGGCGCTAGCTGCGCAGCATTTGTGCACCGCCGCCGTCAGTGTCAGCCAATTTGCCGTGGCATACGGAGCTCCATCGGAGTCTTTAACACTGGTAGCATGCCGCGACAGCGTGGACGTGAACCGTATGTGCAGTTGACGGACTTTGAGCGAGGGCGTATAGTGGGCATGCGGGAGGCCGGGTGGACGTACCGCCGAATTGCTCAACACGTGGGGCGTGAGGTCTCCACAGTACATCGATGTTGTCGCCAGTGGCCGGCGGAAGGTGCACGTGCCCGTCGACCTGGGACCGGACCGCAGCGACGCACGGATGCACGCCAAGACCGTAGGATCCTACACAGTGCCGTAGGGAACCGCACCGCCACTTCCCAGCAAATTAGGGACACTGTTGCTCCTGGGGTATCGGCGAGGACCATTCGCAATCGTCTCCATGAAGCTGGGCTACGGTCCCGCACACCGTTAGGCCGTCTTCTGCTCACGCCCCAACATCGTGCAGCCCGCCTCCAGTGGTGTCGCGACAGGCGTGAATGGAGGGACGAATGGAGACTTGTCGTCTTCAGCGATGAGAGTCGCTTCTGCCTTGGTGCCAATGATGGTCGTATGCGTGTTTGGTGCCGTGCAGGTGAGCGCCACAATCAGGACTGCATACGACCGAGGCACACAGGGCCAACACCCAGCATCATGGTGTGGGGAGCGATCTCCTACACTGGCCGTACACCACTGGTGATCGTCGAGGGGACACTGAATAGTGCACGGTACATCCAAACCGTCATCGAACCCATCGTTCTACCATTCCTAGACCGGCAAGGGAACTTGCTGTTCCAACAGGACAATGCACGTCCGCATGTATCCCGTGCCACCCAACATGCTCTAGAAGGTGTAAGTCAACTACCCTGGCCAGCAAGATCTCCGGATCTGTCCCCCATTGAGCATGTTTGGGACTGGATGAAGCGTCGTCTCACGCGGTCTGCACGTCCAGCACGAACGCTGGTCCAACTGAGGCGCCAGGTGGAAATGGCATGGCAAGCCGTTCCACAGGACTACATCCAGCATCTCTACGATCGTCTCCATGGGAGAATAGCAGCCTGCATTGCTGCGAAAGGTGGATATACACTGTACTAGTGCCGACATTGTGCATGCTCTGTTGCCTGTGTCTATGTGCCTGTGTTCTGTCAGTGTGATCATGTGATGTATCTGACCCCAGGAATGTGTCAATAAAGTTTCCCCTTCCTGGGACAATGAATTCACGGTGTTCTTATTTCAATTTCCAGGAGTGTAATATATTACCAAGAGTGAGGCTATAGTAAGTTTTATCAGAGATGTGGAGGTTAAAATAATGCACATTTCTTGATTAAATTTATTCATTTCTTGATGAGGAGATGAAAATAATCCTTTGCCACCTGTGGAGTGTGAGTTCCCATGTTTGCCAGAGGCAGGTGCAGCTCGTGGTTTCCATACTGAGGAAGACATGGGTGTGTACTGATTCGAACTAACTTAGACCTTGGTGTAGAGTACTCTGTTACTGCAACCAAGATTTCAGGGTGGGTGGGTGGGGGGCAATATCAGACTCTAGCCACAACTTTACAAACTGTATCTCCTTTCCGTTTCATAATCAACCACAAAATATCAACAAAAACTAAATCCACAGTAATATCTATTGGTAGTACATTTATCTAAGTCACATTTCCCGATGCTTCTAGAGAGAGGTATTTAATGGAGTGTGCTTTTCCTTTGATGCGTGCATAATGTTTTTTGTGTTTTCAAATACAGACTTGAGACCTTCAATGTTTTCTGTACATTCATCTGCAGTATTTGAGTTAGAGATGAAACAGTGATGTTGCCATAACATCATGAGTGTTGTGCTTGGCTGACAGAAGCAATCTGAGCAGCCACAAAGTTGATTTGTTTCCAAAGCTAGCATACTGTATTCATTGTTCTTCATATTTATACTTGGGTTTTACAAAATGATATAGTTTAAACAAAAAATGGCATTTTCAGTGTGGTTTGTTGTGCCAAAGTGTTGGGAAATGGGACGTCAGTGGATACAAATGTTACCATCCATTTTTAAATACTTCATTTAATAGGCTAGATCTTTACTTACGACAAATTAATTTCTTCTTATCACCTATCAAGGTATGTTTTGCTTACTTTTAATCATTTGTTTAGAGATGAAATTAGCTCTTCTCCCCTTCTGTGCTGTAGAATGGTCTATGACAATTTCATTAAAATTAGAATGATTCGGTAGATCATTTTCCAGATTTTTGCTAACAAACTGTACACTGAATTCATGTTCTGGTGTTTTCAGACTTGCGGTTTGCTGCAGCTGTTCGCAAGAATATAAAACTCACTAGAACTTGAGACACAATACACACACAAAAAGCAACTTGCTAATAGCAGTAACTGGACATTTTTTTGCATGCAAATTTCCTCTATTGATTTCTGAAAGTCCCAGTAGGTGTTGATACCTAATGTTAGCATATTTTAATATTCTCTAGTGAGACATTTACAAACTTTGTTCCTACAGTGAATGTAACTGCCAGTAACTTAAACATAAAACTGTCTATAACAGTATTAAAACTTGAATACTAAATGTTGATTAATGACACATCAAAGCATAATGCAGACAGGGGTTCAATGCCAAAGTTCAGCCACTGTTTTCATTCCATTCTTTATGTAAGCAGTGGGAAATGAAAATTGTGTGGAAGTTGATAGGATACATTTAGGCTCCACTAGATGAGCCTTGCGGAGGCTCATAAGAGCAGAAGCCACACCCAAGTCTCTAGTATATAGAACTAATGGGCATTTCAGGGTACAGCTTTAAGGGTAGCTCCTACCTGGTTGAAAAACATCAGTTGATACCAACAGTTCCAAAAAATTTGGACTCTAATTATTTATATGGAAAACATTTGAAATGCATCTAATAATTTAAATTCTGTAATACATTGTTGAGAAATATACTTGAGTGTGACTCCACCACAGAGCCTGAAACTACAAGCCACACATGGACAGAAGGTTCATTGAATCATTTAGAGACTAGTTTTCAACCATTCCACTCCTGAACAGCACATGGGACTACATCTAAATCTTCACATGCGAAAGCTGACATTTCTGATTTTATTATGATGGTCATTGCTCCCTATATAGATGGGTTTCAACAAAATGGTTTGACAGTCTGAGGAGATAGTTGATGATGGAAATTTCTTAAAAAGATCTCATCGCAACAAAAAACGTGTTTGTTTTAATGATTGCCACCCCAACTTGATTATCATATCCATGACATTTTCTTCCCTATTTCATGGTAATAGGAATCAAGCTGACTTTATTTTAACATTTTGAGTGTTTTTCATAAAGGTGAAAAACCCATAGCATGCAGCAGTGCTCCAGAGGAGAATGGGCTGTCATAGTGAAGGTAGTCTCTTCAATAGATACGTTGCATCTTCTAAGTGGTCTGCCAGTAAAACAGTGTCTTCAGTATGCCTTGCCCCCACAACATACTTCATGATGGTTCCATTTTAAGTTGTTGTTAATTTTAATGTCAGGGTGTTATTAATGAATTTTTAAATGTTGTGTGCTTTATCATGTAACCCAAATTTAATAAAATTGCCACTTTTTGCTCCATACAGATAGTCTGCCTAAATCATTATGAAATACACTTTGCTCTCCTGTTGACTAAACTAGAAAGTAAATGACAGCATCATATGCAAACATTGTAAGAAGTCTGGTGAGCTTGTCTCATAAATCAATCATATATGTGTGGTTGTAATTAAACTTCTGCTACTTGAGAAGTCTCCCATGCAAAACATGTGATCGTAGGATAATGAAACTTTATGGAAACATTTGTAAAGACATGCAGAAGAGAAATAATGAATAAATGATTGAAAAAAACTCATTTCAATTTCCACACAAGAGGGTAAGATTTCGTAATTGCACACCATGTTTATGTTCCAGGTTACAAATATTGGTCAGTGCTACAACCACCTACATCCGCAATGGTCTGAAGTCACACCAGAGATAACATTTCAAAATTGTTCACAGCATCTTTCAAATGGTGGACCAGGGAATGTTCAGCTTTCATGGCATAGCTTGTGCACTGCTAGAAGATCGCATGTTGTGTGCATCATTCTCAGCCATGGCCACAGTTTGGCCTCTCCCAGGAGCAAGCCCCAAATTGCGAATTAATTCCAACATGAGATTTGTGTTCTTCAACCCCAGGGTGGAAAGAGGACATTCCTCAATTCCTTTAATGCATTGATACTTGTGAAGAGAATCAGCTCTATTGCTGCTATTTTGATAAAACAGCTCTACAGGTAATGCGCTGCTCACCTTGTCCAGACTCATGTTGACAATCTGGAGTTGAAAGCACAGTGATGCTTGTGTTTCAACCATATGTCGCGCTGCACCAGCACCGGTGCCTAAAAGCAAATAATGACACTACCTTTTCTAACAGTGCGTATCCTACAGTGCACACTCTGAACATCATTCCTATAAAGTTGTGTACCTGTATGGTAAATAGTCTTCTGTCTACATTGGCTCAAGTAGTGAAAGAATAAGAACAGCAGAGGGGCCTGGTACACTTACTTGGATAACCCCAGATATCACTTCACAGTACTAGACAGAAAGTCATCTAGTGAAACTGTGACTTTTGACAGGAAATTGTGACTACATTCACACAGTCAAGCATTACTCAAAAAACATGCAGTTTCATTATAAGCTGCTTGGGAGAAACAGAGTCAAAAGCCTTCTTGAAATCTAGAAATACGAATCAACTTGAGGCCCCCTGTTGATAGGAATCATTACTACTTGTGAATAAAGAGCCAGTTGTTTCACAAGATCAATATTTTCTGAATCTGTGTTTGTTATGCATCAGTAGACAGTATTCCTCAAGGTATGTCATAATGTTGGAACACAGTATATGTTCAAAAATCATGATACAAATTGACTTCAATAATATAGGTCTGTAACACAGTGGATTTCTTGTATTTTCTTTCTAGCATATTGTTGTGACCTGTGCAACTTCTCCATTTGTCAGTATTGATTCTTCATGTAGCAAGCAGTCCTATACGACTGCCAAAAATTGAGTAGTTTATTAGCTTACACCAAAAGGAACCTAACTGGTATACAATCTGGACCAAAAGACATGTCTTCATTATGTTACTTAATTTGGCTGCTACATCAACGTTACCTGCTTTCAAATTACTCATGTTGTCAGCTATTTCCAATTAGAACTCTATCTTATCTGGTAAAGGACTTCCAGTAGATTGTGTTTGATAACACCGCCTTAGTGCCACTGTCATCAGTAACATTTCCATCCCTATTCAGCAATGAGAGATTTGATTGTGTCTTGCTAATAGTGTACTTTACATATGATAAGAGGGTCTTTGGATTTCTTGCTAGATTTAAAGACCGAGTTATGTTGTGGAAACTGCTAAAAGCATTTTGCACTGGAATCTGCACCAAGTTTTGAACATCTGAGAAGAGTTGTGTACCTTGGTGAGATCTGAGACCTGTTCTGTCTCTCAATAATTTATCTGTGGTGAGGCACTGTTGCCATCAGTGCTATTTGTTTGAATCTAAACCACATTTGGTCGGCACTTATACAGTTAACATGGAAAGAATGGAGACTGTCTCCTAGGAAGGGATTAAGAGAATGTTTTTACCTGCATTTTTAAACAATCATATTTCATTTATTTTTGGTGGTGGCTATTATGGTATTCAGTCTCACTGTGATGACATTGCTGTCTCTAATTCCTGTACCAGTTATGATGCTGTCTATTTGCTCAGGATTGTTTGCCACTAACGCCATGTAGCAAGGACTTCGAGCTCACAAGACCACCAATTAATAAATAGGTGAAGGGAAATAAACGTTAAGTAGATTAAATGTAAATACCATTTCCTGCAGCCTGTAAATACTTTCTCAAAAAACATTTTGTTTAAACACCATGTAGCTGGTTGTACATCTTCTTTGTAATCATATAATTGTCTCAATTAAATTATGAGGCTCACCCTTAGTAAGACTAATACAGAAACTAAACTAATTACACTATAGAATATTGCTACAAGTATATGAATCAAACTTTGATCTATTAAGAGTATTTTCAGCTGAAGAGTAAATTAGAAACAATTGAAAATTAAAGATCTGAGAGCTCTGAAAATATAAAGAACAAGAAATTAAGTTCCTATCATTTCTACACTGGTAACTTGTATTTGATAAGATTCATCAGGTGTTTCAAAAAACTAATCTGAAGATAGGTTTTCACATAGACATGCCAACACTTTCCTTTCTTGTGTTTGTTAAATATGAGTGCTAAAAATTTATTCTACCCCTAAGATTAGAACTAGATACCTTCAGATCAAACACAGTCACAGTATTATGTGTTAGTGACCTTAACTTCGGGAATGGGTTTTAATGAACCAAATGTTTGAAGTATAATATTCATGTGGTGAATCATGTGATGACTGTTTTGTATCAGAATGCAAATATTCATCTTGTGATAATATAGAGTGATTGTTTTTAATAAACTAAATTATTTTAAAAGGGGTTTCATGCTGACGTGATCCATAGCCAGCATTGAATTCAGTACCATTTACAAAGTATTATAATACATTAAAGTAATTCAATCAGTTACATTCAATAGACTGTCATACAAGATTACTGTGTTAATTAATAATGGTTTATTGTATGATTTCATAGCCAGAATCAAGCACGCAGGATCTTCTGCCAGTACTTGCAATGTATATTACGTCGCCTTGCCAACAAAGAAGGTTTTGATACAGATGATGATAACAACAGTGAGCTTATATTGCGATTCTTACAAAGGGCTTCAAGTAATCTGCGTACACCATACTTTGTTCAGGTATTTGAGACAAATATTAGTCTTTCTTAATGTATCTTACTTTATTGCTTCATTCTGTGCTGCTTCAATATGAATTAAATAGTAACTAGGTTTTACAGGTAAGTCAGTGTTGCTGCCACCTGTGATAAAAACAGTATGGTGTTGTCTCCTGGGAAAGGAAAGAGAGAAATTATGTGTAACCTCTGTTCACATACATGTAGACACACATTTTGTTGTGATGTTTCATGTCAAAGAAAATAACTTTTTGTATATTATGTAAAATATATTCCTCTTTTACCTGTGTGATGGTGCACTTTGAACAGTGATACTATGAAGTATTGCATTGTGAACATCTGCCATAGTTCTTAAAATTTAATTTCTGTGATCCAGTCATATTAGTTGTTGTTCAATTGTGCCCTAACCGGGCTACACACTTTGCATTTCATGGCAAAAGCAAATTCGATGTAAACGTCCACCACTCCCAAATTATTGTTTCATTGTAAATGTGAGGGGAAAAAGTAAGTAATTTTTTCTTTTGTTTAGTTTTACATGTCATTTTACAAATTTGCAAACTGTTATTTCATAAATATGAACTGCAGTATGTGATGTTAGATATTTAATGTAAGAAAGTGTTAATTGATGCACTGAGAGCCAAAACATTATAATCACCTGCTTGATATCGTGTTTGTCTAAATTTTGAATGAAGTACGCAGCAATCCTGGGTGGCATGGATTTGACAAGTTCTCGGTAGGTTCCTGGAGGTATGTGGCAGCAAGTTTCTTTGAACAGATCATGCAAGTCCCGTAAATTACAGACTGGAGGTATGTGGATGTGGAGTCGTACCTGAAAGTGTCCCAGATATTTACAGTCAGGCTCAGATCAGGTGAATTTGCTGGCAAGGACATCAACACAAGTTAACTATCATGCTCCTCAAATCATGGTAGCGTAAGTCTGACCGTGTGGCATGCATAGTTACTCTGCAGGAAGATGTTACCACCATCAGGTAATACAATGCACATGACTGGATGCATCTAGTCCACAATAATGTCCAGAGCTGTCATGGCACCTTCGATTACTATCACGGGTACCGAGGAAGCCCAGGTGGATGTCCTCCATAGCATAAAACAGTCCCTTCCACCAGCCCCCACCTCCCCCCTCCCCCCCTCCCACCAGCCAGTTTTCTTGATGCTGTGCATCTTTCAAGCAACCGTTTTACTAAAGGATGGCATATCCAGATATGAATATCGAGCAGATGTAACAAGGAAAGTTACGCATCCAACCAAGTTCTAAGTTTCACCAAGATTGATTATCCTGTGCCCACTGCCATCATAATTGATGGTGTCTTTGGATCAACTGGGTACACAGAGGGTCGTCTTCCATGGAGGTGAATGTTCAACATTGTGTGCTCTAGAACCATTGTGCCTGCACCAGCAATGTAAAGGGTGATTATAATTAAACATTTGCTGCTTCAAAAGGCCCCTATGGAAAACAATTGGTCATGGGACAGTGAACCTGTTTGCAAACATTTGTCAGAAAATACAGAAGACAAATAATAAATAAGTCATTGAAAGCAGCACATTTTAATTTCCATGTGATAGGGTAACATTTGTTAACTATGTACCATGAAAGCGGAATGCGCTCGAAGACCAAGATAAAACTTTCAAACTGGTACAGAGCAGTAGTCATTAATTGTTTCTGTTCTAGCTTTGTTAGACAAGAACCAGATTTTGGTTACTTATTAGCCAAAATCCACATGTTTTCTAAGAAAGCTAGAATGGTACAGATGATTGATTGCTGCTGTTTACCATTATGAAATACCATATTTATGTTCCAGTTTACAAATGTTGCTCAGTGTGACAACCATCTGCATCCACAACATGGAAATGCACTAGAGACAACATTTCACACTTGCTGGCAGCACTTTCTAAACGGTGAGCCACGGGATGTTCAACTGTCATGACATAGCTCGTGCACTGCTTGAAGATCGCACATTGCATCCACCATTCTCAGCCATGACAACAGTTCACCCTCTCCCTGGAGTAATTTCCAAATCGCCAGTTAATCTGAACTTCTGAACTGTGTTCTTCAATCCCAGTGTGGAAGTAAGGTCTTTTCACATTCCTTTAACGTGTTGATACTCGTGAAGAGAAGCAGCAATATTAATGTTGTTTTGATTTAACAGATCTATGAGTAAAACCTTGATCACCTAGGCCAGACTATGTTGAGTGTCTGCAACTGTAATGCACACTGACTGTGTTTAATCCCTACATTACCATACCAGTGCTGGAGCCTAATGGCAAGTTATGACACTTAACACTACCAACAACACACATCCTTCAGCGCACAGTCTGAATGTCATTTCTATACACTTGGATACCAATACAGTAAATAATTTTCATTCTGCACTGGTTCAATTTCAATTATAATCTTCCTAAACCATCATCAAATCTGCCACAAATCGCTGCATGCCCTGCTTTAGAGGGGGCAATCCCCCCAACCTCCATGTGGATATTCAGCACCTTATCGCACACTTATGGTTTTATCATCCTACAACCACTTTCCACAGTTGCTCACATCAGTAACACACTGACAGTGGGACCACCTCATTCTCAGGCACCAGGCCTTAATAATCTGCCCATTGACAAATTCACTTGTCAGTGGATTTCCCCACTTGTGGCCTGTACCTTCGCTGGAATGATTCCCCATTTGGGGCGCATGCTGATACTAGAATAATTCCTGATTTGGGGCCCATACTATCACTAGAATGATTTCCCATTTGTGTCTGTTCTGCTTATTGACTTTCCTTACCATGTCGTGCTCGCAACACCAGCAGGCTGCATTCAGTCTCATGATGGGCTGTAGCCATAATGTTTTGGCTCGTCAGTGTATGTTTCAAATAACTGTATGAGTGTCCAGTAGTGTGTGATGTTTGAAACAAGAGTTACTTGAGAGTGAAAAATTGGAGCTATTATATGAAAATTAGTTTTAAAAAACTATTCATCATATTTAAAAATAGTTCGTAATATAATATTTCTAATCATTTCTTAAACTATTTTTGTTTTAGCCTCCAAACAGAAAACTATCTGGCAAAGACAGAGTAGCTGTAGTTGCAAAACAGTTATCAGACTTCATTTATCTGTATAGCCGTGAAACTGAGCTCTACACAGAAGCAACAGACCGTCCACACTGTATACCGTCAGAATTATGCACCAGGTTTCTCATTTTTGCAAGGTGAGATGACTTGATGTAAGATGTATTGTACTAGTATCACAGTGAAAATCTTCAGGAAAAAAGTACAGCCTAATCTCAACTAAATTTCGAGTCAACTTAGAAATCCACATAGTTTCTCAGTTTTTATAATTTCTATCCTGTCAGAGTTTACAGCAGCATATTTTCTGGGATTTTGTTTCCAAGATGTCAGCTTTTCCACAGGTATGTACGATGGCTACTAAAATCTATTATAACATTTGATAGGTACACCATGTCTTTAATGTAAATGGATATAAAATCCTGTATGAAATACATAATCTAAGTAAGAAAAACTGGCTGACCATCAAATAAGTGGCTCTGAGGAATGAACACGCATATAGAAAGGAAGGGCAATGAGGAATATGCCTCTTCACTGCTCAGTTTGTCTGCCATTTAAATATTATGATATTATATCTCTTGTGTTTCTTTTAGTTAATAGTACACAGAATAAAAATGGCTACAGAATATTTACCTAACATCCATCCTCAATTCCCAAAAGCATTCACATCCTACCTCTGCTGCACAACTTGAACATAGCCATCATTCACTGTTTGTTTGTAGACAACAATACCCATCAAAATTTTCCTAGACTGTATTCATGTTTACAAAGCAGTGGTATTGCAGTAGACACTGAAAAACATGGTGATGCTATATTGTAGGTGTGGTGAACTATATTTCATCTGTGGATTCAGATACATTTTGCAATGAGGAAATAACATTTTCTATTATAGAAGGGAGGGTAAAAGTTGTGGAATCTGAAGCTAGGAAAGATGCCCTTTGCAGAAGTTCGATCCTTCTCAAACTCTACATGATGGAAAACAATGCAACACACAAAAATGTTACAAATTCTGCTGTCCAATAAGTGCAGTTTCACAACAACATGTCAAACTGAGAAAATAATATGATCTTGGTTTGGTCCTTGGCTTTTCATCCATTTATCTATGATTTTTTGAGAACAGGTTTGTCAGGAGAATAAGATTATTGTTACTGTATATTTTTACTTGTTCTAAGTACTTATAACAACAAAATCATTCACATATAGTTGCATTGTTTGCGATTCACCAGGAAGTATTTCATTTGTTTTAAATATTTCTTCATAGTTTAGTTGTGGATGATATATTGTGAAACACTTGTCCACATGAAGGGAAACTGTAGAAATGTCACATTCGAAAGAGGTTTCCCAATGATGCCTTCAAGCATAACAAACTTCACATCTTTTAGAGGGAGCAGTTTTCTTCAGTCACCATTCTTACCACTAGAAAATGACCCCAGATTCTGGCTTGAAGTCTTAAGGGATTTTTTGCTTTGGTTGGTTGTCATGTACAAGTGTAGACAGAGAGAGTTACGTTCTTCAAAAGCTGCAGTGCCATATTGAGCCTGGAAATTGGTGACGCCATCCTCCTGGATGCTGTGTTGAGTATATGGCAAATTATGCTTGCATGTAGCATTGCTATGTCCATGAGAGAGAGTTCTTATACCCTTTGACAGATCTTCTCATAAGAGGATAATAGGGCAGACATTGGTCACGTATGTCAATGTCACCCATTCTTTAATTGTTATAGATAAAACATGAACAACTATCCAAACTGTATGAAGTTATTGTCAATGTTTATGTAGCACAAGAAATAATTAAGATGACTTATTCTCAGTATCAATGGTAAATGCAGTTGTAAATGCAGAATACTCAATTCTACTAACACGTAATGATTTTCTCTGATATGAAAGGTTGCAAATCAGAAAGTGCAACACCATTAAACCCACCTAAATGGAGCTTTGCTATTTTCAATAAAAAGAAATGTACTTTTCTTGGGCACCTTGGCCACAGACGCTTTAGATTTCTGAGGGCCTGTCGTTATTAGAATATTATGTTTCATGTACCTTTTGTCGTTTGCAGACGCGAAGTGGCACTCTGCAACACGAAGCTGAAATGCTGAATTAAAGTGCACCAAAATCTTGACGGTTACATGAAAGGCTTTGAGTGTTGTGTGAGAAATGTTAATTTCTTTTCAACGGTGAGTTTAAGCAGTCTAGCATGTTTGTGTTTAATTTATTAGACATGAAATGTAGCAAAGCTAAATGTTGCGCACATTAAAATCTGACCAGCTTCATTGTTCTGTTAATGAGAAGAGACTGGGCTTTCTGTGAGGTTCACATTGAAATCTTGTTATAGAACTGATCAAAATTCTTTGAAAGCTATTTTCTGTTTACATCTGAATTACAATTATTTTTTATGTATTGAATTGTGAGAGACCTGCTCTGCGCTGACTGGTCCACGCTAACACAAAAACTGTTTCTGCAATGAAATATTAATTCACTCTTGAAATTATGTTCTCGCTCGTAATGGTGTCTTTGAAACCAAGTCAGCTCAGCATATGAAAACTGTAAAGTATTAATAACAAACGCACACCATTCTCATCAGAATCGTCAATGACATCCTTCTACAATCGAGAACAAAATAAAGAGAATTAGTTTTTTCTCTTTCTTCCTTGTTAGAGGACTGTCTATTCATTTTTATCTTTGTTCCTTGAAATACATCAGAGCTTAACAACTGGCCGGTTTTGAGCGCGAGCACTCGCGTCTGCTGAGGGATGTGCTCGCGAGCAGGTGCAAGGTCGCAGAGTAGGGATGGAGGGGAAATGCGCGCGCACATTTGAATAGGGCCGCAACATGCCTATTGAATTCGCGCTGACTCTGTAACGTTTAAAGTACTACGACCAGCTCTAACAGTCACTTCGCTGGTTAAGAATCGTGTCAAGTCGCCGTTGTGTAACTCCTACCATGCTTTCGCAGTTCAACCCCCATTCGGAGGAATTGTATCTGTTTACAGAAAAAGATGGTGTTTGAAAATGTTTAGGATGTCACAAAACGCTGAATTCTTTTAGAAAATCTAATTTGCAGCGACATTATATGTTGTTCCACGGGAAAGAGTACAGAAGTGGAAAATGTGATGGACCAGATCGTGCACTGGAAGTTATTAAACTTAAAAGGAAACTATCCGAAGAAGATCTGGACGACGACGAAAAATCAACTGAGGCAGCTCTCAGAGTGAGTTACAAAATTGCTTTGCTTTTAGCAAAATCCCTGCCCCCCTTCACTGATGGCGATTTAATAAAAGAATGTTTGGTAGTTGCAGCGGAACATTTGTGTCCATCTCAAGTTGAACAGTTTCGGATTGTGCCATTATCTAACATGACCATTATGTGTCGCATACAGGACATGGCAGACGACGTCCAAAGCCAGCTTGCAAATATCTGTAAAGATTTTATGGCGTATTCTCTAGCTCTGGACGAAAGTGTTGATATCACTGGAACAGCGCAGCTTGCCATATTTATTAGAGGTGTTAATAGAGATCTTCAGGTGAGGGAGGAGCTCCTCGATGTAGTAGCCATGAAGAACACTACAACCGGAGGTGATATTTTAAGTAGTGTTAAAGAAAGTGTTGAAAATATAGGATTGTCGTGGAATTCTTTAGTTTCAGTGTCTACAGACGGTGCACGAATGATGACAGGGAAAAAAATCAGGTTTCGTTGCGCTATTGAAGGAGAAAATGCAAAAACTGACCGTGCCGAATGAAATAAGGGGCGTTCACTGTGTGATCCACCAGGAAAGCTTATGTGCAAAGAGTATCACTCTAAAAAATGTGATGAGTGTTGTTGTTCGTATAACCAATTGTATAAGGAAGCATGGGCTACAACACAGACAATTTAAAAGCTTTCTTGAGGATGTAGAAAGCCAGTATGGTAGCATGCCTTATTACAGCGAGGTCCGCTGGCTTAGTCGTGGCGAATTATTAAATCGATTTTTTTGCCTATTAGATGAGATAAATATGTTCATGGAAATAAATAACATGTGTTCCTGAATTGAAAGAGCCTTCATGGAAATGTGATCTTGCTTTCTTAGCAGATTTAACTAGCCATTTGAATGCTATTAACATTTCACTACAAGGTAAAGATCTGCTAATTACTCATTTCGTAGATCGAATACGAGCATTTAAAATTAAGTTGACACTTTGGGTGAGTCAGCTGGAAACAGGAAATCTAGCTCATTTTCCTAAATTATCATCCATGCAAGATGTTCACAAAGACTGTGAACATTATTCACATAGTTTAGTTGCCCTTAAGGAAGAATTTGATCAACGCTTTCAAGATCTGACAGCACTAGACAGTGATTTTGATCTGTTATCCTCTCCATATTCAGCGAATATTGAAGAGATTCATCCTGAGCTGCAACTAGAAATTATTGACCTGCAGTGTGACAGAGAATACAGAGACAAATTTCAGAACAAGAAAAACATTTTGGATTTCTACAGACACTTCCCTCAGGATAGATTTCCTTGTTTGCACAAACTGGCGGCTACAATAATATCAATGTTCGGTTCCACGTATGTTTGTGAACAACTGTTCTCTGTAATGAAATGTAATGAGACGCGCCTGAGAAACGCGTTGTCTGATCGAAATTTAAACTGCACGCTGCTCCTACAATGCACAAGAACAATTACTCCAAACATAGACGCAATTATAAAGGACAAAAAGTACAAGATAACCGAGAATCCCACAGTTCACTGACACCTTTTATTGTGTAACAGTTCACAAATTAATAAGACTGTAGAGGCATACATTAAGCTAATAAAATTATGTGGCACGTGTACATTCTCCTTTGTTTCATTTGTCGCATTAATAATTCGTGAGTGATATCCCTGCAGGCGGCCATGGATTTACATTGACTGGCGGCAGCTGTTGTGTGCCCCACGTGACTCTCCCCACTCTTCACTCTGGTCCGGTAGTGGGGGTAGCGTGCTCACGCTGCTCCGTGCTCGCGCCTTGCTGCTCACAGCTTGCTCCGCGAGCACGTATGTTGTGAAGCCCTGAAATACATAGTTTTCGTATTAATAGTAGTTTTCGTTGTTCTTTATCTATATCCTTTTACAATATTTCACTGCAATAATCCATCATCTTTATGGCTTTTATCAATCTATCATGAAGTGTTGGCAAGAGATAAACATTTTGCTATAAACCCATTTCACAACAATAATATTGCTCAAGAATACAAATATTAGTTCCCCTGAACATGGGTGGCATGTGTTTCCTTGTTTGTCCTACAGTCCTGACAGCATGATTGTGTCTAGCACTTCCTGAAAAAGTTAAGAGGTGTACCAATTGCCCATGTAAATGGTTTTCCATTTCCCAAATGGACTCTCACAATCCAAGTACAATCTTTACACTTGCTGGAAATTTGACTGCCACATCACCATTGTCTTCCACTTTTCAAGTTTGTGTCTTCATATAATAACATTACCCTTTCCCTTTTATGCCAAATCTGGCTCTCTTTAATGGATTATATTGAATATATGGAAGTGTGTCCCTAAAGTTTGTTAGGTTTTCATCAATGTTGATATTTTTGCCAGGAACGTGTATTCTTTGAAATTTGAAGCAGTTGTGAAATGACTGGTCTTGCCTTCCTCAGCTCATAATATTGTGTTTCTAGTAAATTGATAGCAAAGTACAAATACCTGTAGATGGCCTTGAATCTTCTCAGTCATGTTGTTTCAACACGTATTGGAATCTTGATATTTATTTTAAAATAGAAAACTTGAACATCAGGAATAGAATCCAGTAATATGATAAGTTTTTATGCGGAAAAGGATTACAGACGTCATCAATGCTGAATAAGCACTTTTTCTTAAGTTTATTACCATTTCTCCACTTCAAGGTGGCATATTTTGCCAGTTACTTTTGTTGACATCCCACAGGTTTTGTTCAGTGAATCAGATTTTTTTCATATATCACATTTTTAATGTTGCATATCAACACAACATGATTGGTTACATGAATAAAAATCATTTTAAGTTTTATTTCTTAACTTGGTGCAAAGGGTGCACTTAAAAATATGAAGATATAATTATAGATTGTTAAATGAAAAAAATTTCACCATATAATCTACTTTCAAAAAGAGATTTAGTTGCTAGTTACCAAATTTTTGAGATGTAATTAGTTTTGCGTGCATCCTGTCAAATTAAATTCTTGGGTCATCATGTTCTCAGTCACCAAATAAATTATATAAACCATGGTAATTTTAGAATCTTGGGCCCCACGCACTTGCATCAACTTTTTGAAATACCCCTACAATGTAGCCAATACATTATTGTTGCACACGTATGAATTTGTGAATCAATTTCAGGTTTTATTAGATGAACAATTAAGCATTCATTAGCTCTGCCTGTGTTTTAACGTGGATGCAGAGCACAAACACTCTTCTGCTCTGCACACATAAGATAAGATATCACGCCAGCACAGGCAGTAGCTGTTGTGCATAAATAATAGTGTTCACGGCATTGAGAGGCAGGGCCAAGAAAATGAGAGAGAAGCAGAAGAGGAAATCTATAATTCTTAATTTTTGGTCTCTCTATTCACTGTAGTACATTTTAGAAAAAAGAGTCACCGTCAGAGTAGCCTTTCGAAGAAATGATAGTATTAAGTACTTTTGGAAGCTTTATTTGTGGAAGGCGCACAGAAAATTGTTGCTCAAGACTTCTGCCACCTGTGAGATGTTGCATACTCTTCACAGTTGCAGAATTATATATTTCCTTTTGGATATTATAAAAAATAGCACAGTTTTTCTTTCTGTAACCTTTTTTGTCAGAGGATGAACTTTCGAAACTTCACCACAGGTTTTGATTTTTAATGCTTTTAAACACTAGAGAATGTGTTCAAAGTAAAGTTTTTGCAAACTACAGGGCCATTGAAATTTATCTTTTCAGTAACATTCTATGTTTAAAATTCATTACTGTCACCTCCTTCATTTAGAACGGAGTTATATTAACTCAAGAACATGTGAAAATACTGGTAAAATGATTTTTTTTTTATAAACAAACATCACTTTAGTAAATGAAATTCACATTTGGCTGGATCAGTCACAGCAGAGCAGCAAAGTTGTACTGTTGTTGTTGCTGTTTTTGTTTTCGTTTTCATTAACAATCCCTCCATGCACGCACATGCCCCCCCCCCCCCCACCCCCCCACACACCACACACACACCTACACCCTCTCCCAAATGCGCAATTTCCGGAAAACTGTATATGTCCTGTCAAGCAATCTCTTGTTTTAGTCAAGATACAGCACAAATTTCTTTTCTCCCAAATTCAGTACGATACCTCTTAATTAGGAGGATCTGCCCAATAATCTTCAGCATTCTTCTGTAACACCACATCTCAAAACCTTATATTCTTTTTTCTTATTATCCATCTTTCACGTCTACAAAAGTCTACAAATCATGTAGATACTTTAATATAAGTCTTGCTAACTCTTCAGTTTATATTCAGCCTTAACAAAATTCTGTTTTTCAGAAATACTTTCTTTGTTATTGTCAATTTGCATTTTACATCCTCTCGACTTTGGGCATCGTCATGTATTCTGCTGCCCAAATAGCAAATCTTGCATACTACTTTTTTAGTGTTTAATTTCCAAACATAATGCCCTCAGCGTGGCCTGATTTAATTTGACTACACTCCAGTACCCTTGTTTATACTTATGTTGATATTTATCTTATAATCTTGTCAAGACACTATTCATTCTGTTCAATTTCTTTTCCAAGTCCTTTGCCATGTTTCACAGAGTTAGGTCAGCAGTCAACTTCAAAGTTCTTATTTTTTCTCCCTGAACTTAAATTACTTTCTGACTTTGTCTTTGCAGTTATTGCTTGCTCGATGTACAAATTGAATAACACTGGGCAAAGACTACAGCCCAGCAACAGCTTGTCTTTCACTTTCACTACTACTACTGCTGCTACTACTACTACTACTACTACTACTACTTTCATGTCTGACTTTTAGAACTACAGTCTGTGCTCTGTGCTCTGTGTGAGCTGTAAATAACATTTCTCCCTATATTATTTTACCTCTGCTATCTTCAGATTTTTGTACTGTGTATTCCAGTCAACAATGTCAAACAGCTTTCGCTAAATCGATAAAAGCTATAAACATAGATTCATCTTTCTTCAAGCAAATTCTTGGGTAAGTCATAGTCAATAGCACCTCAAATGTTCCTTCATTTCTCTGGAACCCAAAGTGATATTCCCTGTGGTCAGCTTCTACCAGTTGTCCATTATTCTTGAAATAATTCCTGTCACTAACTTGATGGTTTGGTAATATTGTCACCTAAGAATTCCTGTCTTCTTAGAACTATGACTTATTACAGTCTTCTTGACATCTGAGAGTACTTTGTTGGTCTGACTCTCAGAGTATGAATCCTCATCTCACCATCTTGTACGTCTTCTTTTTCTCTAGAATTGTCTCCAGTGTTTCCTTCCGTAGATCCTTTGCATATTCCGTCCAACTTTAGGCCTTCTCTTTTATGTTCAGTACAGACCTGCTATCCTAGCTCTTAATATTATAGAGGTACTTCTCATTCCCCAGGAGCTATCTTCAATTTTCCTGTAGGCAGCATCTATCTTTCCTCTAGGCATGTGTGCTTCTACGGTCTTGCATTTCTCATCTAGTAATTCCTTCATTGCCGTTTTGCACTTCCCGTCAATTTCATTTTTTTACTTCTGTATTCGCTTTTACATGCTGCATTTTTATATTTTCTCCTTTCATCAATTAAATTCAGTATCTCAACAAAGACAATAAATTTTTGATCACGAAGTGGTGGCAGGAGAACACACCTTCTCAATCCGGCCCATAAGTGTCCCCTGACCCGTGGTTTTGGGTGACTTTTCCAAACGCTCCCTATTTCCTAAACCTCACCAATCCTTTCCCCTGTCCCTCTTCCTTCTTAAACCATTCTGCCAGGAGCAGGAGCCATTGGCTCCAAAAACTTGCAGATTCAAATACCTGTTGTCGCTAGGTGAGTAGACCATTTATCCATCCAAATTCAGTATCTCCTGTGATATCCAAGGATTTATACTAGGCCTTGTCTTTTTACCTATTTGATCCTCTGCTGCCATCCCTATTTCATCAGTGAGCTACCCATTCATCTTCTGTTGTTTTCCTTCCCCTGTTTCAGTTGCACAATGCTTAATGCTTCTTTTGAAACTCTGAACAATCTCTGGTGCTTTCAACTTATCCGGTTCTGATCTTAATTTTCTGTCTTTTTTCAGATTCTTCAGTTTTAATCTACTATTCATAACCAGCAAATGATGGGTCATGCACATCTGTCCTTGAAAATGTTTTTCAATTAAAAATCTGGTATGGAAATCTGTCCTTCCATTATATAATCAGTCTGAAACCTTCTCTTCAACATACACAACCTTCTGTCATGAATTTTAAACCAATTGTGGTTGGTGCAGAATTCTACCAAGTGACATTCCATTTCAACTTTACTCCATGATCTGCTATAATTTTTCCTTGTAGTTCATTTCCTACTATTGAATTCCAATCCTCCATCACATTTAAATTTTCATCCCCCATAACTATCTGGATAGTTTCTTTTTCTTTTCTTTCTTTCTTTCTTTCTTTCTTTCTTTCTTTCTTTCTTTCTTTCTTTCTTTCTTTCCCCGTCATACTTGATATCAATCTCTTCATCTGTAGAGCTAGAATAGTTTACCTAGGCTGATACCAACATCGTTAAGACATATAGTAGAACTCCCATTTTCTTGGAAAACATCATAGCTGTAGGTCCCTCCTTACTTTCGAGATGCATGGCTCATGGGAAGGGGGATTATTACGTGGACAACTCTCACAATAAAAATGATATTGTGAAAACAGCTTTTGCCTGCTGTGTGCTTGGCAAATAGTTTCTCATTGGCAGTTGTAGCAAAAGGTGAGAGAACATTCCCTTCTTGACTATCCATTTCACTGCTTTGTACAGCTTATTCACCTGAGTAACTGTACATGATGATCACTGCATTAAGGTACTTCACTTTGTACCAGTTTCATGAAAGTGTTTCTGGGTGGTTGCATATATTCCTAAATTTTTGTGATTTTTTTTTCCCCCCTGCCCAATGCAATCCAATCTTTGCAATTACAAGAGACAGTCAATGTAAACAAGACATGTGGAAAAGTTAAGTAAACTGTTCATTACAGTGGCGTAGCGTGGTTGTAAAGGTTGGGGAGACTGCAGTTACTACAGGGAGACAAAATAACACAATAAACAATAATTTAAACAAATGAAACAAAATGCATCAAACATAACTACTACTACTACTACTACTACTACTAATAATAATAATAATAATAATAATGGTAACGACACCGCTAGCCACACGGAAAATGATTTAAATCCAAATAGAGATGTTTTGCAGGATATGCTTCCAGCAATCACCCTAGAAGGAAAACAAAGACAGAGGACGAGATGGTCAGATGAAGTTAATCGACACCTCATGTTCTGTTATTACCAAGCAACAAACCTAGGAATCAACACAACTGGATACAGATCACAAGTGTACACAACATTTATTACCAGATACCCAGAATTAAAATTTTTAACAGAGTGACGGCTAGCTGATCAGATCCGTGTAATAATCAAAAATAACAGGATACCCCAGTCAGAATTAGAAAACATCAAACAACAAGTACAACAAATACTGGAACAAAATAATGTGCAATCAGAAGAAGAAGAAAATACAGTAATGGACTCAAACATCCCAGAGCAAACAAACAAAGATCAACACGCACCAATTAAACAATCAGAGGAAAACGAAATCTTAAGACAGCCATGAGAACAAGCACAAATAGAACACGAACTGACACACATGTTAGATATAGAAGAAAAATTTCAGCTGACATATATAGAATACAAAGACACAAATACAGACGTTAGACCATTCTTGCATAGACCGCCAAATAACCCACAAGTCGAAACAACAATAAAAACTATCAACACAATCATACACAACAAAATAAATGAAAACACAACTACGGAAGAGTTACAACTACTGGTTTATATAGGAGCACTCACTACACTAAATATACACACTAGGCAGAGATCAGAACCAACCAACACACAGGAGAAACCCACAAAACCAGCATGGCAACACAGGCTACAGATCAGAATAGAAAAACTGAGAAAAGACATCGGACAGCTAACACAATTTATAAGAAATGAAATGTCAGAAAAAAAAAACGAAAAAGGTTAGGTACAATCTCACGACAAGAAGCGATAGAGCAATTAGATGAAAAGAAGCAGAAATTACAAGCATTGGCCAAACGATTTAGAAGATACAAAAAAAGTGAAAATAGAAGGAAACAAAACCAAAAGAAATTTTACCAGACAATAGATAACACACACATTAAAATAGACAATCCACCAAACATAACAGACATGGAACACTTCTGGAGCAACATATGGTCAAACCCGGTACAACATAACAGGCATGCACGGTGGATACAAGTAGAAACAGACACATACAAGATGATACCACAAATGCCTGAAGTGATAATTTTGCAACATGAAGTCACCCAAGGAATTAATTCTACTCACAATTGGAAAGCCCCTGGAAAAGATAAAATAGCAAATTGCTGGCTAAAGAAGTTCACCTCAACACATTCACATCTAACTAAATTATTTAACAGTTACATTGCAGACCCATACACATTCACTGATACACTTACACATGGAATAATTTATATGAAGCCTAAAGATCAAGCAGACACAGCAAACCCAGCTAAATATCGCCCCATAACATGCCTACCAACAATATACAAAATATTAACTTCAGTCATTACACAGAAATTAATGACACATACAACACAGAACAAAATTATAAATGAAGAACAAAAGGGCTGTAGCAAAGGAGCATGAGGATGTAAAGAGCAACTGATAATAGATGCAGAGGTGACATATCAAGCTAAAACTAAACAAAGGTCACTACACTACACATACATTGATTACCAAAAAGCTTTTGATGGTGTACCCCACTCATGGTTACTACAAATATTGGAAATATACAAAGTAGATCCTAAATTGATACAGTTCCTAAACATAGTAATGAAAAATTGGAAAACCACACTTAATATCCAAACAAATTCAAATAATATCACATCACAGCCAATACAGATTAAGTGTGGAATATACCAAGGAGACTCATTAAGTCCTTTCTGGTTCTGCCTTGCTCTGAACCCACTATCCAACATGCTAAATAATACAAATTATGGATACAATATTACTGGAACATACCTACACAAAATCACGCATTTGCTATACATGGATGATCTAAAACTGCTGGCAGCAACAAATCAACAACTCAACCAATTACTAAAGATAACAGAAGTATTCAGCAATGATATAAATATGGCTTTTGGAACAGACAAATGTAAGAAAAATAGCATAGTCAAGGGAAAACACACCAAACAAGAAGATTACGTATTGGATAACCACTGCGACTGCATCGAAGATGCCTATAAATATCTAGGATACAGACAAAAAATAGGAATAGATAATACAAATATTAAAGAAGAACCAAAAGAAAAATACAGACAAAGACTAAAAAAAAATACTGAAAACAGAATTGACAGCAAGAAACAAGACAAAAGCTATAAATACTTACGCTATACCAATATTGACCTACTCATTTGGAGTAGTGAAATGAAGTAACACAGACCTAGAAGCACTCAATTCACTTACACAATCACAATGCAACAAATATAGAATACATCACATACATTCAGCAACAGAAAGATTCACATTAAGCAGAAAGGAAGGAGGAAGGGGATTTATCGACATAAAAAACCTACATTATGGACAGGTAGACAATTTAAGAAAATTCTTTATAAAACGAGCAGAAACTAGCAAAATACACAAAGCAATCACTCATATAAATACATTGGCTACACCACTACAATTTCATAACCACCTCTACAAACCTTTAGATCACATAACATCAACAGATACGAAGAAAGTAAATTGGAAAAAGAAAACACTACATGGCAAGCACCCGTATCATCTAACACAGCCACACATCGATCAAGACGCATCCAACACATGGCTAAGAAAAGGCAATATATACAGTGAGACGGAAGGATTCATGATTGCAATACAGGATCAAACATTAAACACCATATATTACAGCAAGCATATTATTAAAGATCCCAATACCACAACAGATAAATGCAGACTTTGCAAACAACAAATAGAAACAGTAGATCACATCACAAGCGGATGTACAATACTAGCAAATACAGAATACCCCAGAAGACATGACAGTGTAGCAAAAATAATACATCAACAACTTGCCATACAACATAAACTAATAAAACAACACGTTCCCTCGTACAAGTATGCACCACAAAATGTACTGGAGAATGATGAATACAAATTATACTGGAACAGAACCATTATAACAGATAAAACACCACCACATAACAAACCTGACATCATACTCACGAATAAAAAGAAGAAATTAACACAACTAATCGAAATATCCATACCCAATACAACAAATATACAGAAGAAAACAGGAGAAAAAATTGAAAAATACATCCAACTGGCTGAGAAAGTTAAGGACATGTGGCATCAGGATAAAGTTGACATTATACCGATTATATTATCAACTACAGGAGTCATACCACACAATATCCACCAGTACATCAACGCAATACAGCTACATCCAGACTTATATATACAACTACAGAAATCTGTAATTATTGATAATGTTCAATTACCCAAAAGTTCCTAAATGCAATGTAACATATATACCGTACAATTAAAAGGAAGTCATGCTTGATCAAGATCCACGTCACTTTCCACTTTTAACCAGACATGACGTCTGAGAAAGAAAAGAAATAGTAATAATAACTAACTTGTTCAAGAAATGATGACAAATTTGGAGAATGCCAGCAGCAAGAGAAGAAGCACTTATATTTTCTTGTACACAAATGCAATGCGCCTGTCTTTTCTTTCCATGAATAAGTCTATAACTCGGTCTGCAAAGATCTGATCACTGGCTAGCTCTCCAAGTAGTGTCTCTTCTCCTGCTAACATTCTCAAACACGACATCCGGGTTATGGACATTGAATTCCTTAAATAATTCTTCACGCGCTTAAGAGTACTCGCGCTTCGTTCACTGCTTGCTGCAGTCGCAGGTAGGGTCAAAACCAAATGCAAGAACTTTGTTATTTCTTCTTAAACGGAGTCTAAATCATTGTTGGCAATATACTGAAATGACTCTTTGTTCTGCAGGTGACATTTTGATATCTGATGCTTTTGTGCTTTTCAGTCAAAGTTCTTTATTGTAAAAATGCCCTATTGCACCATTCCTCTCACCACCAAACAGAAGACATATATAACAATATAATCTGTTGTTAACTGCATTCGCAGTCAACCAAGTATACTTTTCGTACCAGGCTGTCTGAAAAGTGTTCTTGTTTGGCTTTACTTAAAACTACACTGAGTATAGGAGTAAGTCGTTTGTCCTTCAATTCACACATTTTTTGGTACGTAAATGTAGAAAAAGGTGTTCCTGATATATTTTACAAGGGGTTCAGTTGCTGGCTCGCTCATGTTGGCAACACATTGAAAATATACACTACAATCACACAAAGAATGACTGTGAACACAAGCTGTGTGACTGTTCACGTCTGTGTTAAAAGCCAGCATAGAAGCGGCAGAGACTAGTCTCGATACCTGCTTGCAAATGCAGCGCACCAGCCTTTGTAGAGGAGGGGAGCCAAGAATGCCACTAAAGCCCAGGTGCCCACAGCCAGCTAAGGGAAGGGAGGCAGAGACAGAGCAGTCGAGTCTCGAGCAGGCAAATACACTAGTTCTCAGGGTGCGGTGTGGGCTACAAAACTGATGTCTTCGCACATTTAGAGCTCTTATTAAAAAGTTGTTTATATTTTTGTTGTGAATCAACACTTCATCTTTTTTACGCATGAATACAGAGGAGACTAAGTCTCAGTCTCTCTCACGCTACGCCACTGGTTTATTATATCAAAAGTAATCACAGTAACTGTTAATACAAGGTTTCCAGTGGATGAGTCCCTAATTTCCTACAAAATCCCTCGGAATCCATCCTAAGCATTGCAGCAGAGAGACTGGTTTAAATCATTCCGGCATGCGGGAAATACTGACACAAAGCCCACATTTTCAAATCCCAAAGCTACCAGGCCATACCTGTATGAGCTGTGAGACAGAGAACTGACTTTGTAAGGCAGTTTCTCACAATCATTGAATACAAAGAAAGGCCTTGTCGTCCTTCTTTCAAGTGAGAAACAATCACTAGTAAATGTTATGTTGCAATTTTGGAACAATTTGTCACCTTTCAGGTATCGTCAGAGGATTAATGAGGCACAGAGTAGTTCATGCAAGATTGGGCCAGACCACATTGCACCGAAAGGAGGTTTCGCTTCATCGATGAGTGCTTCAGGAATAGTCATTGGGTTTGATTATTGCAATTTACTGACGCAGGGACGGATTTGCCTCCATCTTCACCCAATCTGATTCCTTGTGACTTCTTTTCATGGGGAATATTGAAAGACAGTGTCTACCGGAACCATCAGATGATGCTGAACAAACTTGAATTGGTGACCTGTGTGGTATCTGAATCCATTTATGTTGGGACATTACAGGATGTGATGGCAAATTTCGTTGTTTGCACCACCCCCATATTAAAAGAGATGGGACATTTCAAAAAGATTGTCATGTGATTGCAAAGACTGCTTGCAAAGGACAAGTTTAATTATGCATGCTGATACTGTAAGAGCTGCACAGGATACAATGCCATCTATTAGCAACTTTTGGGACTGTTTCAAAACTTTTATATTGTTTATGTATAAAATTCTTACAGTTTTGCAGTAAACGCACCTTCTTTTACACTTGTCTAACAGTCTAGTTTTTGAGGTACTTAATTTTGAAATCGAGAACTCCTTCACTGAACATCCTGTACAGTGAGACAAGATGGTCACTACCTTCATGGAAAAAGTTACAGTTGCTTATGGAAGCATGATTGTATCCTTGCATGGACCTCTTCATCCAAAGCAAATTGATGGCCAGGTGCCTGTTGTTTCACTGTGCTGCAGAAGTTTTGTTGGGAAGCCCTTACACATCATCCATACAGTTCTCTTACTTATCCATGTTGTTGTTGTTGTGGTCTTCAGTCCTGAGACTGGTTTGATGCAGCTCTCCATGCTACTCTATCCTGTGTAAGCTTCATCATCTCCCAGTACCTACTGCAACCTACATCCTTCTGAATCTGCTTAGTGTATTGATCTCTTGGTCTCCCTCTACGATTTTTACCCTCCACGCTGCCCTCCAATGCTAAATTTGTGATCCCTTGGTGCCTCAAAACATGTCCTACCAACCGATCCCTTCGTCTAGTCAAGTTGTGCCACAAACTTCTCTTCTAACCAATCCTATTCAATACCTCCTCATTAGTTACATGATCTACCCACCTTATCTTCAGCATTCTTCTGTAGCACCACATTTCGAAAGCTTCTATTCTCTTCTTGTCCAAACTGGTTATCGTCCATGTTTCACTTCCATACATGGCTACACTCCAGACGAATACTTTCAGAAACAACTTCCTGACACTTAAATCTATACTCGATGTTAACAAATTTCTCTTCTTCAGAAACGATGTCCTTGCCATTGCCAGTCTACATTTTATATCCTCTCTACTTCGACCATCATCAGTTATTTTACTCCCTAAATAGCAAAACTCCTTTACTACTTTAAGTGTCTCATTTCCTAACCTAGTCCCCTCAGCATCACCCAATTTAATTTGACTACATTCCATTATCCTCGTTTTGCTTTTGTTGATGTTCATCTTATATCCTCCTTTCAAGACACTGTCCATTCCGTTCAACTGCTCTTCCAAGTCCTTTGCTGTCTCTGACAGAATTACAATGTCATCGTCGAACCTCAAAGTTTTTACTTCTTCTCCATGAATTGTAATACCTACTCCGAATTTTTCTTTTGTTTCCTTTACTGCTTGCTCAATATACAGATTGAATAACATCGGGGAGAGGCTACAACCCTGTCTCACTCCTTTCCCAAACACTGCTTCCCTTTCATGCCCCTCGACTCTTATAACTGCCATCTGGTTTCTGTACAAATTGTAAATAGCCTTTCGCTCCCTGTATTTTACCCCTGCCACCTTCAGAATTTGAAAGAGAGTATTCCAGTTAACTTTGTCAAAAGCTTTCTCTAAGTCTACAAATGCTAGAAACGCAGGTTTGCCTTTTCTTAATCTTTCTTCTAAGATAAGTCGTAAGGTTAGTATTGCCTCCCGTGTTCCAACATTTCTACGGAATCCAAACTGATCTTCCCCGAGGTCCGCTTCTACCAGTTTTTCCATTCGTCTGCAAAGAATTCTCGTTAGTATTTTGCAGCTGTGACTTATTAAACTGATAGTTCGGTAATTTTCACATCTGTCAACACCTGCTTTCTTTGGGATTGGAATTATTATATTCTTCTTGAAGTCTGAGGGTATTTCGCCTGTCTCATACATCTTGCTCACCAGATGGTAGAGTTTTGTCATGACTGGCTCTCCCAAGGCCATCAGTAGTTCTAATTGAATGTTGTCTACTCCGGGGGCCTTGTTTCGACTCAGGTCTTTCAGTGCTCTGTCAAACTCTTCACGCAGTATCTTATCTCCCATTTCATCTTCATATACATCCTTTTCCATTTCCATAAAATTGTCCTCAAGTACATCGCCCTTGTATAAACCCTCTATATACTCCTTCCACCTTTCTGCCTTCCCTTCTTTGCTTAGAACTGGGTTGCCATCTGAGCTCTTGATATTCATACGAGTGGTTCTCTTCTCTCCAAAGGTCTCTTTAATTTTCCTGTAGGCAGTATCTATCTTACCCTAGTGAGACAAGCCTCTACATCCTTACATTTGTCCTCTAGCCATCCCTGCTCAGCCATTTTGCACTTCCTGTCGATCTCATTTTTGAGATGTTTGTATTCCTTTTTGCCTGCTTCATTTACTGCATTTTTATATTTTCTCCTTTCATCAATTAAATTCAATATTTCTTCTGTTACCCAAGGGTTTCTATTAGCCCTCGTCTTTTTACCTACTTGATCCTCTGCTGCCTTCACTACTTCATCCCTCAGTGCTACCCATCCTTCTTCTACTGTATTTCTTTCCCCCATTCCCGTCAATTGTTCCCTTATGCTCTCCCTGAAACTCTGTACAACCTCTGGTTCTTTCAGTTTATCCAGGTCCCATGTCCTTAAATTCCCGCCTTTTTGCAGTTTCTTCAGTTTCAATCTGCAGTTCATAACCAATAGATTGTGATCAGAATCCACATCTGCCCCTGGAAATGTCTTACAATTTAAAACCTGGTTCCTAAATCTCTGTCTTACCATTATATAATCTATCTGATACCTTTTAGTATCTCCAGGATTCTTCCATGTATACAACCTTCTTTCATGATTCTTGAACCAAGTGTTAGCCATGATTAAGTTATGCTCTGTGCAAAATTCTACAAGGCGGCTTCTTCTTTCATTTCTTCCCCCCAATCCATATTCACCTACTATGTTTCCTTCTCTCCCTTTTCCTACTGACGAATTCCAGTCACCCATGACTATTAAATTTTCGTCTCCCTTCACTACCTGAATAATTTCTTTTATCTCGTCATACATATAAACTTGTACTACTGTAGCAGGCATGGGCTTTGTGTCTATCTTGGCCACAATAATGCGTTCACTATGCTGTTTGTAGTAGCTAACCCGCACTCCTATTTTTTTATTCATTATTAAACCTACTCCTGCATTACCCCTATTTGATTTTGTATTTATAGCCCTGTAATCACCTGACCAAAAGTCTTGTTCCTCCTGCCACCGAACTTCACTAATTCCCACTATATCTAACTTTAACCTATCCATTTACCTTTTTAAATTTTCTAACCTACCTGCCCGATTAAGGTATCTGACATTCCATGCTCCGATCCGTAGAATGCCAGTTTTCTTTCTCCTGATAACGACGTCCTCTTGAGTAGTCCCCGCCCGGAGATCCGAATGGGGGACTGTTTTACCTCCGGAATATTTTACCCAAGAGGACGCCATCATCATTTAATCATACAGTAAAGCTGCATGTCCTCGGGAAAAATTACGGCTGTAGTTTCCCCTTGCTTTCAGCCGTTCGCAGTACCAGCACAGCAAGGCCATTTTGGTTAATGTTACAAGGCCAGATCAGTCAATCATCCAGACTGTTGCCCCTGCAACTACTGAAAAGGCTGCTGCCCCTCTTCAGGAACCACACGTTTGTCTGGCCTCTCAACAGATACCCCTCCATTGTGGTTGCACCTACGGTACGGCCATCTGTATTGCTGAGGCACGCAAGCCTCCCCACCAACGGCAAGGTCCATGGTTCAAGGGGGGACTTATCCATATGATTCCCTTATCCATATGATTCCCTTATCCATATGATTCCCTTATCCATATGATTCCCTTATCCATATGATTCCCTTATTTTTGATGCCCAGAAGAAAGATACTCATGACCTTTGATTTGCTTCAGATTCAGAAATGCACACGCGGGTACAATTGGGGTTTTGTAGGGAACTGCAAAAATTTTTCCGTCTTGTCTCACATTGGGATAAATGTACATTTAAGGTGATTACTATTGAAGTAATAAACAATTTACTTACTTTCATATGACTTTCCCTTTCATTATTTGCATATCTGACTTTAAAAGCATTAACAAGATTTGTGAATTATTTTTTTCTTTTTCTTTAAAAGCATTAACAAAGCTTGTATTATTATTATTATTATTATTATTATTATTACTTTTTTTTGCACAGCCATGAGACTGAGTAATTTATGAGGTCTGTTAGTACCTCCCCTCTCCCCACCCCCCTCGAGTGTCTGATGGATTTGAATCTAGCGCACTTGCATGAGCTAACCTTGAACATTCGTGCACATGCATGAATTTTTTCCCCACCTGTTGATAGCATCAGTTGCTGGCAAGCAGCAGTTGACTAAGGTGTAGTGTTTAGAGCCCACTATGGATTATCATTGTAAGGGAAATGATAGGACAACTGCAGCCGTCCTACTGGATCAAATTTTGCCAGAAACTGGGCAATAGCCAGCTGAAAACCATTTGGAAGATTCAAACAGCTTTCAGTGACAGTGCTATGAGCATATCACAAATTAAGGATTGGTACAATTGGTTCAAAGATGGCTGCACATTGGTGGAGACCAAGCCAAGCTCCAGTTGGCCATCAATGCGCCAAAATGACCAGGTCACTGCCAGACAGAACGCTGTGGTGATGCGGGACCATCGTGTGACTATCAGAGAAATTGCGGAAGAAGTGGGCATCAGCACTTTTCAGGCACATTTGATTGTGACCGAAGATTTGGCCATGAAGAGTGTGTTGGCAAAATTCATGCTGAAGCTGCTGATGCCAGAGCAAAAGCAACTTCATGTTGATGTCTCACAGGACATGCTGCACTCCACAGGCGGTGACCCCATCTTTGTGAACACCATAATCACTGGTGACGAGTTGTAGGTGCACAGATATGACCCGGAAGCTAAATTGAATCCCAGTTGTCATAGTGGTAGCGTTCCTCATCACCAAGACCAAAGGAGGCCTGCCAAGTGCACAGCAACATCAAAGTGATGCTGACTGCTTTCTTTGACTCCTGCAGTGTGGTACATCACAAGTATGCACCACAGGGTCAATTAATCACTAAAACCCCCCCCCCTCCCCTGCGGGTTCGGGGGTAAGAATAGGCCCGCGGTATTCCTGCCTGTCGTAAGAGGTGACTAAAAGGAGTCTCAAATGTTTCGACCCTTATGTGATGGTCCCCTCTTGGGTTTGACCACCATATTTCAAAATTATTCCGAAGAGCGAGCCAATTGGGGTAGGGTGCCTTACATGGTACATTGTGTCCATCGTGCATTGAGACCTTTAGCCAGCTTATTCATCGTTGCATTGCAGTGCCGCTCGCTCTCCATCTCTTGGGCGAGGATACATTCCTGGGTGTGATTTCTGCCATGCACTCTGCAGTGTCACTCTCTGCGCTGACGACGACCATGGACCACTTGCCACCTAATATCCAGCACAGTAGCCAGTCTGCTGGGGTGGGGCCGCCATGTACCCTGTTGGTTGTAGCCTCTCTGCAGTGTCACTTTCTGCACTGACAACGACCATGGACCACTTGCCACCTAATATCCAGCACAGTAGTCAGTCCATTGTGGTGGGGCTGCCATGTACCGTGTTGGTTGTAGTCCCTTACAACACAGGGATCGCTCTACTGATGCCTGCGCCGTTAACTGCCATCCTGCCAGGTGGTCCTTGCTGTGGCTGGGTGGCGCCCATGGGGAGGGCCCTTGGCTGGAGATGACACGCAATGAAGCGTGGCACATATTCTCTTGCTGGTGGCCAGCCACCAGCAGTCTCTAACCATTCGAGGGCTCACTTTAATGCAAATGTGTATGACCCCAAATCGTTCCCCTCCCTAGCCATAGGAATAAAAGGCTATGAATGACAGTGAGACGTATTCACCCTGGTATCTAGTCTGTACGAGAGCTGATGGGGAATCCTTTGTGCCCATGAAGGCTCAGTTCTTTGTAGACCATTTAGAGGATAAGCTCGGTGAGGTGGAGGGTGTCAAAAATGCGGTCCGGTTCAGTCTTGGTAAAAACAGCATTCTCTCCCCAGTCACGGGCATTACTCGCTTGTAAGAAACAGGGGGATGTTTCTGTTACTATCACGCCCCATAAGAGCTTAAATGTGGTCCAGTGCATTATCTTCCAGAGGGGACTTCTTTTACAGTCCGATAACGAGCTGTGCGCCAACTTAGAGCGACGAGGTGTCCATTTTGTCTGGCGTGTCCACTGAGGTCTGAGGGATAATCAGGCTGCCACCGGTGCCTTCATCTTGGCCTTCGAGGGTGACACATTACCCGAGAAGATGAAGGTGATGGTCTATCGCTGTGATGTCAAGCCATATACCCCTCCACCGATGTGGTGCTTCAAGTGTTGGAAGTTTGGTCATATGTCTTCCCACTGTGCTTCCAGCCACATATGTCGCAATTGTGGTTGCCCATTCCATCCCGATACTCCATGTGCCCCACGTCCCATCTGTGAAAACAGCGGAGAGCACCATCCCCCTTGCTTACCGCACTGTAAGATTCTACAGAAGGAATGAAAAATAATGGAATAAAAGACCCTGGACTGACTGAACTACATTGAGGCTAAATGGAAATTTGAACAGCTTCAGCCCATGCGTATGACATCATCTTATGCCGCCACTGTCACTCCTGTTAGGGCTCCATCCGTTGCACCACATACAGTCAGCTCTCTGAGCCGAAGGGCCACGCCTGCCCCCTTGATGGTGGGGGGCACTTCCCTCCCTGTGGCTCCCGCACCACCTACCTCAGGAACAACACTCCCCAACCATCAGGGACACCAGCCCCACTTCTAAGCCGGAGAAGCGCAAGTCTTCTTCGGCTTCTCTCGCTAGGAGTGGCAACCCTCCTCGATCCCTTCATGCCATTCTTGGCCAGGGGCTGAAGAAGTCCAGGTAGCTGTTCGTAGGGCTTCGCAGTCCTCTTTGGTCCTGGAGACTGAATCAAAGAAGCCCTCCCAGCAAGGGCAACCAAAGGAACAGCGTGAGAAATCGAAATCAAAGACCTCTAAGACCAAGGAAATTGTGGTGGCACCCACTCCACCACTACCTACAAGCTCTGTGTCTAATAATGCGGTGGAGATTCTGGCGTCCGCTGAGGACCTAGATCTCACTGGTCCATCAAACATGATGGATGTTGCTCCCGTTAGCAGTGGTGGCAGCAGGTGACCCAGCGGCGTAATCTGCCTCCTCGATCCCTTCATGCCATACTTGGCCATGGACAATGTCATCCTCCAGTGGAACTGCAGTGGTTTTTTCCACAATCGTGCTGAGCTCCGACAACTTCTCAGCCTTCACCCTTTCCTCTGCATTGCTCTTCAGAAAACTTGGTTTCCGGCATTGCAAACCCCCGCCCTCCGTGGCTATCGGGGCTATTATAAGAACCAGCCAGCTTATGAGAGGGTATCTGGTGGTGTCTGCATCTGCATCCTTCACTCTCTTTGCAATGAGTCTGTCCTACAAACACCTTTAGAGGCTGTCACTGTTTGGGTGTGGACGCCTCAGGCTGTCACTGTCTGCAGTTCCCATCATCCACCAGATGGTGATGTCCCACAGCATGTCCTGGCTGTGCTGATAGCCCAATTGCCGCCACCTTTCTTGTTACTGGGCGACTTCAATGCCCATAGCCCTCTGTGGGTGGGATCAGTGACAACAGGCCGAGGCAGCATCATTGCCCAAGTATTGGCACAGATTGACCTTTCTCTTTTAAATACTGGTGCCTTGACAAATTTCAGTGTGGCGCATGGCACGTGCTCGGCCATCGACCTATCGATCTGCAGCCCTAGCCTATCGCCATCTGTCCAATGAAGTGTGCATGATGACTTGTGCGGTAGTGACCACTTTCCGATCTTTCTGTCACTGCCACAAGTCACTCTTCTGGGCACCCCTGCAAATAGGCTATGAATAAGGCTGACTGGGACTTGTTCACCTCCAATGCCACTGTTGAGCCTCTTTCCAATGACGCCATTGATGCAGTGGTTCACTCGGTCACCACCAGCATTGTTACTGCCACAGAATCTGCCATTCTCTGTTCTTCTGGGTCCCCTCGGCGGAGGACTGTGCCTTGGTGGTCGCCTGAGATCGCTGGGGCGATTAAAGATCGCAGGTGGGCACTCCAGCGTCACAAGCAGCATCCCTCATTGCCACACCTCATCACCTTTAAATGACTCCATGAACGAGCCTGCCACCTCATTCGCCAATGCAAGCAGGAGTGCTGGGAAAGGTATGTCTCCACCATTGGCCTCTGTATCTCTCCACTGCAGGTTTGGGCGAAGATTAGGCAACTATGGCTATCGGACCCCCGTCAGCGTACCTGCGCTTTCTCTGAATGGAGCAGTCTGTACTGACTCCGACACAATTGCAAACCGCTTAGCAGAGTATTTTGCTCAGAGTTCCGCTTCTGTGAATTACCCACTAGCCTTCCGCTCCCTGGAAGAGCAGTTGGAATGTCGGATCACTTCATTTCACACACACCACCCTGAATCGTACAATGCTCCGTTCACTGAGTGGGAATTCCAAAGTGCCCTAGCCGCTTGCCCTGATACAGCTCCCAGGCCAGATCGCATCCAGTGTCAGATGCTCAAACACCTCTCGGTGGACTGCCAGTGACACCCCTTTGACCTTTTCAACCGTATCTGGGTTGAGGGTGAGTTCCCGTCGCAATGGCAGGAAAGCATTGTAATCGCCGTGTTGAAACCTGCTAAGAACCCATTGGAGGTGGACAGCTACCACCCCATTAACCTCACCAATGTTCTTCTCAAGTTGCTTGAACGCATGGTGAGCCCAAGGTTGAGTTGGCTACTTGAGTCTCGGGGCCTTGTGGCTCCGTCTCAGGGTGGGTTCTGTAAGGGCCGCTCTGCCACCAATAATCTGGTGTGCCCATAGTCTGCCATCCGTACGGCCTTTGCCCGCTGTCAGCATCTGGTCGCTGTCTTTTTTGACATGCGGAAGGCATACGATACGACATGGTGACATCACATCCTCTCTACGCTTCATGGTTGGGGTCTTTGGGGTCTGCTCCCGATTTTCATACAAAATTTTCTGTCGCTTCATCCTTCTGCGTGCAGGTAGCGGCCTCCCGTAGTTCCTCCCGAGTTCAGGAGAATGGGGTACCGCAAGGATCTGTCTGAAGTGTCTGCCTCTTTTTAATTGCAATTAATGGGCTTGCTGCAATGGTGGGAATGTCTGTCTCAGCTTCCTTGTATGCTGACAACTTCTGCCTATACTTCAGCTCAACTGGCATTGCAGCTGCAGAACAGCAGCTGCAGGGTGCTATCCGCAAGGCACAGACTTGGGTTGTAGCACATGGCTTCCAGTTTTCAGCTGCCAAGACCTGCATTACGCATTTCTGCCAGCGACAAGCTGTTCACCCTGAGCCACGGATTTATCTTGACAGCGAACCTCTTGCTGTTGTGGAGATGCATCGGGTTTTGGGATTGGTTTTTGATATCCCATTGATTTGGCTCCCTCATATTCAGTAGCTTAAACAGATGTCCTGGCTGCATCTTAACGTTCTTCGTTGCTTGAGTCACACCAGCTGGGGTGTCAATCGGTCTACCCTTGTACAAGGCATTAATTCAGTCCTGTCTAGATTATGGGAGCCTGGCTTACGGTTCAACATCCCCTTTTACATTGCAGTTGCTGGACACCATCCTTCACAGCTTTCCGGACAAGCCTTGTCAACAGCATACTTGTGGAGGCAGGTGTCCCTCCATTGCGGTTCTGGCACAAACAATTACTGGCCGCTTATGATACACACATTTGTAGCTTGCCCGAGCATCCCAGTTATCGTCTCCTGTTCCCTCAGTCGGTTGTCCATCTTCTAGAATGGCGGCCCCAGTCAGGGTGTATGGTCGCAGTTCGCGTCAGAGCTCTTCTCTCTGGGCTTGAGGTTTTCCCTCTTCCACCTCTTTCCCGGGCCCCTCTGTGTATAGCCCCATGGTGTGTGCCCCGCCCATGCCTTTGGCTCGATTTGGCACAGGGCCCAAAGGACTCAGTCCCTACTGAGGCCCTCCACCACTGCTTTCTTTCAATCCTTGCCACATTTCAAAGCTCTGACGTTGTCTATACTGACAGTTCGATGGTTGCTGGTCGTGTCTGTTATGCTCTTACTCCAGAGGATCATTATGAACAACACTCATTGCCGACTGGCTGCAGTGTTTTCACTGCCGAGCTGGTCGCCATCTCTCACGCCCTAGAGTATATCCGCTCCTGCTCAGGTGAGTCCTTCGTTATCTATAGTGACTCCCTGAGCAGTTTGAGCTATTGACCATTGTTTACCTCGCTCTCATCTGGTGATGGCTATGCTGGCGTCCCTCCATACTCTTACACATTGCGGCCACTCTGTGGTCTTTGTGTGGACCCCAGGTCAGGTCGGCATCCCGGGAAATGGACATGTTGACACGCTGGCCAAACAGGCTGTCGGTGCACTAGCATTGGAGATTGGCCTTTCGGACAGTGACCTCAGGTCAGTTTTGTGGCAGAAGGTACTTCGCACTTGGGGTGAAGAATGACATACACCCTTCCTTCACTAAACTAACTTCGGGCCATCAAGGGGCTACCGGTGCGTGGCACTCCTCCTTGTGGGTCTCTCGTAAGGACTCTGTTGTCCTCTGCCGGCTGCGCATTGGCCACACCAGGATAATACACAGCTATTTATTGTGCCCCAAGGACCCACCTGTATGTTGCTGCGGGTCAGCTTTGACGGTGGTCCACATCTTGTTGGACTGCCTGCTTTCAACTCTGCTCAGGCAGACGTTGGCGCTGCCTGACACACTTCCTGCACTTTTATCAGATGACTATGCGATGGCAGATTTAGTTTTGAGTTTTATTCGTGCAGGGGGTTTTTATCACTTGATCTAAGTGTTTGTTCTTTTTTTTGTGTTGAGTCTGGCCTTTAGCCTACACTTTTTGACTGAGGTTTTAGTGTGTTTCTTGGTGGTTGGCGTTTCCTTTTTTGTTTCTGTGGTCGGCCAACCACTGTCACACTCTGTGATTTTAATTCCTTTTCTCTGGTCTCTGTCTGTCTTTTTTGTCCTGTGTTGTCTGTTGTCATCTCCATTGTTTGTGGGGGTTTCAAGTTCGTGGAAAAAGGGACTGATGGCCCTAGTAGTCTGGTCCTTTCAGTCCCACAAACCAACCAACCAGTCACTAAACACCTCAGGGTCAGTCAATCACTAAAGAGTCCTACAGGGATGTCCTCCATCGCCTGCGTGACGCTGTGTGGCACAAGAGACTGGACTTGTGGTCTACAGAAAATTGGCACGTCAATCACGACAGTGCTCCAGCACATTCCTAGCATTGGTGAAAACCAGGGTCCTTTGCTTCAACAGGCTCCTTACTCTCCTGATATGGTAACTTTTGGCTGTTCCCCAAACTCAAGAGGCCATTGAAATGAATATGATTTCAGATAAGAGAAGACATTGTGCCAGTAGTGAGAGCTGAGCTAAACTCCATCCCGAAAGAGGTTTTTTCAGTGTGCTTCCAACAATAGCGGCACCACTGGAAGAAGTGTGTGAAATGCAAAGGATACAACGTAGAGGGTGATTAGGTATCCAACACTCCAGGTAAGCTAGTTATTTTTCCCAGCTGAAGGTCATATACTTCCCTAACAGACCTCATATGTTGAGGGATGACACTCTCTTCCCAAGAGTATGCTGATCATACTGTTGGGCTCAGCAAGTTCTCTCTTCAATTGATTTGTACTCAAACCAACCATTAAATGAAAAGTATTCTTATTTAGATTTGGTGGCAGATGGCTATTGAACATCATTCAAAGCACAATGGCACTACCTCTTCTAATATTGTTAATACTCTATTGAAACTTTTGGCAGTAAGTTCAGTTGTGTATTTATTTTTATCGACACTTGGTGTATATGTCATGCAGCCAACTCTTCATTACAGAAAGTTGGACATGAACTGTATTAAGAGTGGTTTATGGACATACATAAGACATTTTAATTGAGTACAGATAATAAGCACACCACACTGGTAGCTGACAGCAAATATTTGTTTTTAGATTAGTGAATTAGGGGGGGTATCAAACTGGATACTGTTACTGCCAAGCATTTCTAAGAAAGCGCAATAATAGACCAGAATGAAGTCATTCTTCAAACTTTGTGTAGTCATCTGGTGTGTTAAAACCATATAGGAAAGGTAAATGTTGTCAGTACTTAATTGACATTTTTGTTTGTGTTTCAGTGAGTCTGATCTGGAGGAAGTCCTGTCAGCTCATTCGCGTGTATTTAAATGTGTGCACACGTACCTAGGACGTTGTGGACCAGTCCCAACAACTCGTCACCCATTGGGTTTGCTGCGTTCATATCCACATGCACCTGGAGGTACATCTTGTGAGACTCGTCGTGCCTCTCTTTCAAAACAACCTGCTGCTAAAAGGGCATCTGCTACTAAAGTCTCTAGAGCACTGTGATACATTGTGGTGTATGATTTTTACGTATCCGTTCCATGTATGTGACAAGCTAGTCATGTAAAGTATTGCCTTGACGTTGTTAGTTGATTTTGACGTGGGTTAGGAAAAGTATTTCTTGAAATGATAACTTTGATAATGGTAGTGCTACTGTTGTATTTTAATTGTTTTTATTTATTTTGTTGTTGGAGACAGTGATTAAAAGAAGTATTTTAGACGGCCTTCCTGTTTTTATGGCTGCCTGAAATAGCAGCCGTTAAAAAAAGTCTGTGATCGTTGTATAAGTTAAATCCTCATTTTTGCAACAGTATGTGGCATTTTTTATAAAAGAATTCCATGTGAGTGATGGGTCATGGTGCAATCACAATTATTTTTTTGATATTTGTTTTTATATATTTACTCACAGGGTACTTTCTAGAGTTGTGAACAGTGTCAAAGGCTGCAGTGGCATAATTTCAGTATTTTGTTATTTATTTAGCTAGATAGTGTTAGTCAGTGCAGCCTTTCCATCTTTCTAATTATTTATGTTATTTATTATGTCATTCAACTACTAATACCTTCTTGTATGATATCTTATTATTGTTCATTAAGAGATTGGACAAATGTATTGTTTTGAAGGACTGTTTTTTGGTGCTTTATTGGAGACAACGAAAGGAAAGAAACACTGCCAGAGCAATTGTTCATTGTGATTCTGCTTACAATTTAATTTTCTGTATGCAGTGGTGAATTGTGACATAAACAAAACAAATTGTGTTGAAGGCTGATGCAATGATTTTATCTTGTACAATAATGACAAATCAAGCAAAGTTATTTTGAATAAATTTCAGTTGCTCAATTGCTTTTTAACAATAGTCACCAGTAGAGCAATAGTGCACATGCAGCAACTCCCAACAATTTTTCATCCATAAAGTACAATTAAATAAGCAAGTTACCAGTAGTGCCATAGAAACTGTACGTTGAGGGGTGCTATGATAAATAATAATTATTAAGTTCTCATAAATGAACATTATTTTTAAAATAGATTTTATACACAGTTAAGACTCCCTTCCTCATGGAAATGGTTTATAATTACATATACCTAAACTTCAAGTATTCTTGCACAGGAATTTTGTGTCATTAATGCATAAAAATAATTTTGTTGATGTTTGTGCCATGTGAAATGCAAGTTTCCAGAATTTTTATAATACATTAACATTGTTTTGCTGAATGGACAAAAAATCTGGAGGAAAAACTATAAATGGCACAAACTAAATCATCTGAATATTAGTTTACAGATAACACAGAAACATAATTTAGCTTTTAACTAGGACAAGATACAAACTTCTTTCTGAATGAGTAAGGTTTGTGAGCAGTCATGATGGCTCAGAGATTTATATTGTAAAGCTTACTTGGAAACTGTTCACAAAAATTAAAGCTAGAAGTTAAATTTGATAGAAATCATCATCATAAATTACTTTAAGGTTCACTATCTTGTTGCCATCAGTTTGAGAAATACTACAAAAATGTAGTTTCACCACCAGAGATTTTCCCCAGTCCCCTCCCCGCCTCCTGTAAAGGAACTTAAGAAGGGAAATTTGTGAGATGTTCCCGGACAGTGTGGGGAGAAGAATGAGTCAGAGGCAAATGTGAACTTTGTAAGTGTGTTGGGGTAACGGATTACTTGCACTGCATCATATGTTATTGAATGAGAAAATTCATTTAATTTTTTGTTCAGTGTATGAGTGAACTATATAAAACTTCAAGGACATATAATAAATTTTTTTTTTGGTAAGGCAGTGGTTATTCTCAACTTACAATAACTGTCATCAGTTTCATCTACCCTTCTTAGGTCAATAACTCTTGGCTGCTCAATAACTCTTGGCTTCATTGAGTCACAAAATAAAGCAGATATCCATGTAATGATACTGCACCGGTCTTTATTTGAGAGCAATGCTTTATTTAAATTATTTGAGTATTGGTCTTTAATATTTTTGTTTTCTCTGCCTACTCAATGTGCAGACTGTGTAAAATGAGAAATACTGAAACAAAAGGAGAACAGCTGATACTATGCTGACTTCCTTACTACGAGGAATACAAAATACTTGTCAGTGAACTTCGTCAATAGTAGCATCAATGAGAAATGTAAACAGTTCTTCTAAGTAGTTGATATGCCTCTCTTGGAAGTAATGCTATAAGGGAAAAGCAGTCATTAAATGTACTTGGGCAAGAGTACTTAATTACTGATATAATATTGGTATAATTACTTTTCTTTTGGCTTTTAGTTATAAATGTGCGTGCAGCTTTTTTAATGAAATAGTAACATATGGCTCATCTGTCCCCTAACCCCTTCTCTCTCTCTCTCTCTCTCTCTCTCTCTCTCTCTCTCTCTCTCTCTCTCTCTCTCTGAGACATTACTTACCCACGCAATTAATGCACAAAAAATGTCAGTCTTTCAGAATTAATGTTTAAAAGCTTTTAAAGCAATAATCACACTAGCTTTTAGCTCAGAAGTTAAAGCTACATTTTTCACTATGTGGAGAATTCCATTGTATAATCTTACAGAAGAGACTGTTCTGGTCATTAAGGTGCTCTTTATTATTATTTTATTATTACTGAATAGCAGTGGTATTAGATTAAGTGGTTGCTCATATGGTGACAACTGTGGTCAATCAATCTATCATAAATACTTAACATTTAAATGCTGAACTTTAATAATTAACAATATTCACATTCAAATAAGGATGAAGTGGACAGGAAACTAGAAAAGTGGCTTAGTTATTTTGAAAGCTGGATATATATGGATACAAACTATCTTGTCTCAGTTGGGCTGATTTCTCATTCCATATTAAATTATCACCTCTTTTCCTTTCATTTCGTTTGTCGTTGATTTATGACAAAGATTTTTTCCTCTAAAAAATAGAATTAGCTAACAAAGTCATAATTTTCACTGTAAACAGAAAGGCCTTTGAATGAGAAATTTTATTATCCTTCATAGATGTGTAAGATTAAGTAATGATGCCAAAGTAATTTGTATGCTTTACATGTTCAGTTTTGTACATCTTGCATTTAGGAATACTTCCATGGTATGATACTTACAACATGGTATGTTTAGTAACACTGGTGTCACTTATTAATAATGGTTTGTGAAAGTATCCAGTGATTTTTCACTCAGTGAAGCACAAATTTCTACAGTTAATAGAATCACAGTATATGTAGCAAATGAACTGTAGTAAAAGCTGTAACACTGTTTCCAGTTATGTGAAAAACATTCCTTACATGAAGTGCTGAGTTTGTGTACTTAACTTTTATCAGAAATATCTGAAGTACTTGTGATATTTTAACAGTGAAAATGACATATGCCATTCTTTAAGCTGGTGTTTTTTACAGATGTAGTCACTGAACTAAAAATTTTTGGAAGATTTTTTATGAAGTGCATTAAAATATTGTACGTCACATTGTATTTGGGCAAGTGCACTGTAACCTGTCTTATGGATGCTGGAGGAAATTGTCATAATGTACATGAATTTGAAATTGTGTATTTTTGTGGGCACAGCTTTGTAGACTTAAATGTGCTCATTTGGCATAGATTTACGCTGTTCGCTGCTTAAAGATGTAAGTCAGTCTTCACTCGTGGCAGCTATTTTTCTCAACTTTGTATTCAATGCAAATATATTCACTTGATATCTGGACAGAAAAAGATTTTGTTATATTGATTTCTTGTTTATGACTTCCACTCCAAACAAAGGTGCGTAAAGAATAATGGCAAATATGAAAACCCTTTGAATCACCACTTTTTAAAAGGCACTACATCTGTACAGTCTAGTTTAAAGAAAAACACCAATTGCTATACACTCACTGTTACTGCCAGTAAAACTATTTTGTTACATTAAATCAGTAGTAAAAATTACAGGATACATTGTACAACCAAATTAGTTAGTACATTCAATAAGAAGAAATTTACGAGTCTGAATTGTGACAATTAAGAACCTTTTTGCAATCGATTCCAAAATCTAATTTCTTATTTCACCATACATTTAAAGGTTTATTTTTAAAGAACACATTGGCACTGGAGTGGTAAAACGTCATTTATTTTGGGTCTGCAGTACATATTGTAACATTTTAGTCCAAAACACTAGTCCTCTTCTACATGCACTGACTATGTGTCTTCATACTACTACACATATTTGTGTAGAGTGTCTTTCACAACCTTCTTGATATCTTCCTTTTTCTTATGTTGTACAGGAACACTTACATTGGACACAGGACATGGAGGAATAGTCACATCTACATTCATACTCAGCGAGCCACCCAACGGTGTGTGGCGGAGGGCTGGCAAACTTAAGCCAAAAGCATCCTCCCCCCATGAACCATGGACCTTGCATTGGTGGGGAGGCTTGCGTGCCTCAGTGATACAGATAGCTGTACCGTAGGTACAACCGCAACGGGGCAGAATCTGTTGAGAGGGCAGACAAATGTGTGGTTCCTGAAGATGGCAGCAGCCTTTTCAGTAGTTGCAGGAGTAACAGTCTGATTGATTGACTAATCTGGCATTGTAACATTAACCAAAATGGCCTTGCTGTGCTGGTACTGCGAATGGCTGAAAGCAAGGGAAAACTACAGCGGTACTTTGTCCCAAGAGCATACAGCTTTGCTGTATGATTAAATGATGGTGGTGTCCTCTTGGGTAAAATATTCTGGAGGTAAAAAGAGTCCTCCATTCGGATCAGGAGAAACAAAACTGGCGTTCAGCGGATTGGAGCATGGAAGGTCAGATCCCTTAATGGGGCAGGTTGGTTAGAAAATTTAAAAAGGGAAATAGATTAAAGTTAGATATAGTGGGAATTAGTGAAGTTTGGTGGCAGGAGGAAGAAGACTTCTGGTTGGGTGAATACAGGGTTATAAATACAAAATCAAGAAGCGGTAATGCAGAAGTAGGCTTAAAATGAATAAAAAATAGGAGCGTAGGTAAGCTGCTATGAACAGCATAGTAAACGCATTATTGTGGCCAAGATAGACATGAAGCCCATACCTACTACAGTAGTACAAGCATATATGCCAACTAGCTCCGCAGGTGACGAAGAGATTGAAGAAATGAATGATGAGATAAAAGAAATTATTCAGATAATGAAGGGAGGTGAAAATTTAATAGTAATTTGATAAGGAAAAGGAAGGGAAGGGAAGGAAAAGTAATAGGTGAATATAGAATGGAGGTAAGGAATGAAAGAGGAAGCTGCCTGGTAGAATTTTGCACAGAGCATAACTTACTCCTAGCTAACGCTTGGTTTAAGAAGGTTGTATATGTAGAAGAGGCCTGAAGACACTGGAAGGTTTCAGATAGATTATATAATGGTAAGACATAGGTTTAGGAACCAGGTTTTAAATTGTAAGACATTTCCAGGAGCAGATGTGGACTCTTACCACAATCTATTGGCTATGACCTGTACATTAAAGCTAAAGAAACTGCAAGAAGGTGGGAATTTAAGGAAATTGAACCTGAATGAATTGAAAGAACCAGAGGTTGTAGAGTGTTTCAGGGAGAGCATTAGGGAGTGATTGACAAGAACGGGGGAAAGAAATACAGAAGAAGAAGAAGAAGAAGAAGAAGAAAAGAATGAGTAGCTTTGAGAGATGACAAAGGGAAGGCAGCTAAGGATCAAGTAGATAAAAAGACAAGGGCTAGTAGAAATCCATGGGTAACAGAAGAGATATTGAGTTTAATTGATGAAATGAGAAAATATAAAAGTGCAGTAAATGAAGCAGGCAAGAAGAAATACAAACGTCTCAAAAATGAGATCGAAAGGAAGTGCAAAATTGCTAATCAGTTATGGCTAGATGATAAATGTACGATAGACAGGAAATAAGATACTTTTGGAGAAAAGAGAACCACTTGTATGGATATCAAGAGCTCAGGTGGAAAAATAGTACTAAGCAAAGAAGGGAAATCAGAAAGGTGGAAGGAATATATAGAGGGTCTATAGGGCGATATTATGGAGATGGAAGAAGATGTAGACGAAGATGAAATGGGAGATATGATACTGCATGAAGAGTTTGACAGAGCACTGAAATACCAAAGTCAAAACAAGGCTCCAGGAGTAGACAATGTTCCATTAGAACTACTTGATAGCCTTCGGAGAACCAGCCATGACAAAACTCTACCATCTGGTGAAAAAGATGTATGCGACAGGTGAAATACCCTCAGACTTAAAGAAAAATATAATAATTCCAATCCCAAAGAAATCAGGTGTTGACAGATGTGAAAATTACCAAACTATCAGTTTAATAAGTCACGGCTACAAAATACTAGCACAAATTCTTTACAGACGAATGGAAAAACTGGTAGAAGCCGACCTCGGGGAAGATCAGGTTGGATTCTGTAGAAATATTGGAACATGTGAGGCAATACTGATCCTACGACTTATCTTAAGAAATAGATTAAGGAAAGACAAACCTACATTTCTAGCATTTGTAGACTTAGAGAAAGCTTTTGACAATGTTGACTGGAATACTCTCTTTCAAATTCTAAAGGTGGCAGGGGTAAAATACAGGGAGTGAAAGGCTATTTACAATTTGTACAGAAACCAGATGGCAGTTATAAGAGTCAAGGGACATGAAAGGGAAGCAGTGGTTGGGAAGGGAGTAAGACAGGGTTGTAGCCTCTCCCCGATGTTTCAATCTGTATATTGAGCAAGCAGTAAAGGAAACAAAAGAAAAATTCGAAGTAGGTATTAAAATCCATGGAGCAGAAATAAAAACTTTGATGTTTGCCAATGACACTGTAATTCTGTCAGACATCTAAGGACCTGGACGAGCAGTTGAACGGAATGGACAGAGTCTTGAAAGGAGGATATAAGATGATCATCAACAAAAGCAAAATGAGGATAATGAAATGTAGTCGAATTAAGTCGGGTGATGCTGAGGGATTTAGATTAAGAAATGACACTTAAAGTAGTAAAGGAGTTTTGCTATTTGGGGAGCAAAATAACTGATGATGGTCGAAGTAGAGAGGATATAAAATGTAGACTGGCAATGGCAAGGAAAGCGTTTCTGAAGAAGAGAAATTTGTTAACATTGAGTATAGATTTGTCAGGAATTCTTTTCTGAAAGTATTTGTATGGAGCGTAGCCATGTATGGAAGTGAAATGTGTACGATAAATAGTTTGGACAAGAAGAGAATAGAAGCTTTTGAAATGTGGTGCTGCAGAAGAATGCTGAAGATTAGATGGGTAGATCACCTAATTAATGAGGAGGAATTGGGGAGAAGAGAAATTTGTGGCCCAACTTGACATGAAGGGACTGCTTGGTAGGACATATTCTGATGCGTCAAGGGATCACAAATATAGTATTATAGGGCAGCGTGGAGGGCAAAACTTGTAGAGGGATACAAAGAGATGAATACACTAAGCAGATTCAGAAGGATGTCTGTTGCAGTAGGTACTTGGAGATGAAGCAGCTCGCACAGGACAGAGTAGCATAGAGAGCTGCATCAAACCACTCTCTGGACTGAAGACCATGACCACGACAACGACGACAACAACAACATCTGAATGAATAACAAGCGGGACTTAACCTTATCTTCGACTGTTATTCCATGTTTTTCCTCAAGATTTCGTGGACAGCCATCTGTCTTGTAAAAATGTGGGTAGCACTTGCTAGAGTCTAAAATTTATTTCTTTTGATTATATAGATGATAAAGTATTGTCCACAGCACAGTTTAAAGTTACTGTTTTGTTACAAACAACTCATTTGATTCCAGAATGAATATTCAGTCTGCAGTGAAATGTGCACCAATTTGAAACTTCCTGCTAGATTAAAACTGTGTGCCAGACAGGGACTTAAACCTGGGACCTTTGCCTTTCACGGGCAATTGCTTCGCTGACTGAGCTATCCAAGTACGACTCGTAATTCTCCTGCATACTTTGAGACTAATACTCCTGGAAGAAAGGAGTGATAGTCCTACAGGGTATGTGAGAGAACATTTGTGAAGTTTGGAAGGTAGGAGATGCAATATTACTGAAAATTAAACTGTGAGGGAGGGACACGAGTCATGTTTGAGTAACTGTTGATAAAACACTTGTTTGAGGTTCACATCCAGCTGTGGCATACAGTTTTAGTGTGCAAGCAAGTTTAAACTGATGTGGTTCTCAGTTTGCTGTGAAATGCGCACCGATTTGAAACACACCATTAGATTAAATGTGTATGCCAGACTTGGGACCTTCACCTTTCGCAGTGGGTTTGAGTTACTGTTGATAGAGCATTTGTCCCAGGTTCACATCCGGAGGTCTGGTGTACAGTTTTAATCTGCAAGAAAGTTTGAACTGATCTGATTCTCACCCTGTGTAGAAATCATGGTAATATGGTACATGTACAAGGGAGAATAAGACACCAGGACATTTGGAAATTTGGGCCACTCCTGGAAGCATGCTCAAGTAGCCAAAGTGGTTAAGGCAATCACTTGCACCAAGTGTGAAATCCATGTTAGAGTTCTGGTCTGGCACAAATTTTAATTTGTTCTGAAATATTCTACAGCTGATGTGGAACCCTAATCTCAATTTGCGAGTTCTTTCTCATCTGATCAATATGACATCTTTTGGAGGGTAAATATGAGTGACTATGGATTTAAAAAAAAAAAAAAAAAGAGTTGAACGATTTCTTCAGATCAATGAGAGCTGCCTGGCACAGAATATCTTATTGAATCTTGTTGTGATCCTGCTAATTATGGGTATTCCTTGCATTTAGGGTAGCTACAATTCCCTTTTAACAGTTTGATGAGTCTTATATGTACACATCTTCATCCTAAATACTGAATGGAGAAAGTGACATCTGAAATTGCAATGTCTCAAAAAATCTTGCCGAAGCATAGTTTTACACAACAGGAACAAAGAAAAAGTAAGTATGAACATTGTGTTAACCTGTGTGTGGAGGGAATGCCAATTTTCCCTATAAAACTGCAATTTGTCTTTCGTATATAACTAATGTTTCACTTGCAGGCAGTTGCCACTAGTTTTTCCCTCTGGCACTAGTTTTCTGGTGTATGAATTATGAGCTGTTCACCTCATTGTATTGCTTAATGCTATTGATCAGATAATTTTTCTGTTTCCTGATAATGACTTCACTTTTTCATACCCCTCTTTTTCCATTTCTTTTTATGTTTTAGCCCACTTTGCTGATCAAAATAATGATTCATAAACCACACTAAAACAAATTCCACCAAAAAAATATAAGAAAGGGCCTTTTAGAAATGGCTGATTTCCTTAATCACACTTTTTTTTTCCCCCCATCCTGAACAATCATGCACTATGCGCTGCCAGCACAGATGGTGTTCTGGTGAGTACCCATATTGCTAGCTGTGTCCAAAGTTGGATGTAAGTTAAGTATAAATGTGAATAAATTAAAAATGATGGAGTGTGAAATGTTTATTAGTAGTATGGATGCACATCAGCAATTAACATGGGATGCAGAGGATACATATCTGTGCTTTCAGAGTTGGTATTCATTGCTCCTCCCAGTCACCAGAAATATGTTGGGAGTTATTCTGTAAAGTGTATGATACGTGTTAATGCTGTTAATACTCCTGTTACAATTTCAGTATCTGGTGAGATAGAAAATGGGGCGGGGGATAGTTTCACAATGAATTATTGTGGGCCACCATCTCTACATTAAGAACTTTGTGAGATCTTGTGAACTGAAATTTCTTAAAATGGATTTTCTGCTGCCAACTATTCACTCTATAAGCTAGTAACATTTTTCATGTTTTCCAGCTGCGTCTTTTCTCCTTGCAGAGTTAGTAACTGTTGTATTCTTTATCTTTAATAAATTTATCAATGTATTTTTGCCTTAATTTTTTCTTCCTCTTCCATTATTTTGAGCAAACTATCAGATAGGAACTACTACTGGTCGGCTTTTGAGCAGTTAATTCTTGCAATCAATCACTCTTAAAAGCATCAAAGATCCTTTACAGTTATACAACGAAAAACATGAAGGGAAAGAAATTAAGTGTTGTGATGAATTCTCCAATTCTACTGTGCAGCCACCGATAAAAGGATATCAGTAATGTAAACTGTTTGTGGCAAACTCAAGCTCCCAACAATACTGTACTGAATCAGCAAGTCAAAAGTGTCTCCAGACTTAAGGTTCAACAGTAATGCATTTCTGTGGACTATTTTCTCAGCTAAGTGACTGAATTCATAATTTCCTGTTACAAAACTCACAGTATGTAGTAACTGATGGGAAGTCAGCTAATGAAAACAAAGTTCTATCTGAGGTTCCCCTGTATAAACAGTTTGGGAGACGAGCAGCCAGTTAGATTGTTTTTACAGTCAGAAGATCAAAACATATCTGAAAATGATTGAGATGAGATACTGTGGGCATGTTACAGAAAGTGGCAATGACCCTGAATAGTCAAAAGCAAGAGATCTTCCGCACAGGTACTAAAAAAATCCATTAAATTTCACTTACATGATAAATAACCCAAATTTAAAGGTTGTAGGTTCAACTAAGTACATTAAGATTACAGACAGCTTACACTGGAATCGCATAGAAAATGTTATGGGGGAGTGAACCAAAGGCTGTGTTTATTGGAAGAAAACTTAGAAGATACAACAAATCTACTAAACAGACTGCCTGTCCTATGCTTTTGAAAAAGCTTGCAAACTGTATTCAGAAGTAAAATTTTGGAGTCACTGTAGACCTCCACCATACTCAGTGCTGTCTCTGGAGATATTTTACTTCAAATATGAGATTTACTGTAGACTTCCCTGGCATGAAGCCATAGGGTTTATCTCTTAGCCAGTACTATATTTTTCTCTGGATTCACCTGTGCATAACATTCCAATAAATTTTTGAACAGTGGCACATTATGGCAATGACACATCATCTAAAATCTACATACACTGTAAGCAACTGTGTTCCTTTGGCTTTCTTTGTGACAGACTGGTGCAGTCATTCACTTCTTCCAGTCCCATCCATACAGGTCTCCTAACACTAAAGTCGCTACGTCCCCACCTCTTCTGCTAATCTGATCACATCTACACTTACGTCTCCCAACCACAGTGATTTCTCTCTCTCTCTCTCTCTCTCTCTCTCTCTCTCTCTCTCTCTCTCTCTCTCAAGCAGCTGAGGCAGCCACTGCTACTTCACCCTAGCTCACTAAATGCTTAAGTGTAGGATAGATATATTCCTTCTTTTATGCACCCAAGGAGCTATACGCTGATATGTAAATTTCTTCCACACTTGCTAAATTAAAATCCCAGACACTTACGAAGTCAAGCATGCGTCGAAACATTACTGTCTTCGACACATGCCAGATAAGTCAATTCTTCACATAGTACTAGTTTGTAGAAATATTTGTAAATGGGAAAAATAATCACTTGCTTCTACACCACCTTGTATGGGTAGATACTTCTTAATTATCTTTCCTAATTCAGTTCAGGTCACTACTACTATTACAGATTCTCCTGACCTAGGCATAGGCAATCCCTTCCATGGATCTGCCTATCCTTTACCCTCCAATACAGCCAGTATATTGGGTACACTACATCAGACACTCACCTATATGTGAAGCATCCCACACTTTTACCCTATTCATCTAAATGAAGACGTTACTCCTTAATCTTTCGACTCTTCCTAGTCACTAAACATTTGTGTTACCATGCTCCTCTGTATTTACATTAATGCCTGTGTTTCTTTTAGTGGTATCTCGGTGCAGATATTACAAATAGTTTATTACTTATGTGGGGACTTCCCTCCCCCACCCCCTCCCTTCCCCCAGCAAGATGCAATGGAATGATGAAATAGTATCATTATAGAGGGCAACAGGCAGATTCCATATTCCTAGATTTCTGGAAAGCGTGTCCGCCTGCTTAGCTGTAGTATAGATTACATAATGTTCTCTGGTATTTGAGTGGCTCAAAAACTTTTTAAGTGATATAACCCAGTACATTGTCCTTGACAGCAAGTGTTTATCAGAGACAAAGGAACTGTGATAAGACAGCTCTTATTCTCTAGACACACAAATGATTTGGTGGACAGTGTGAACAGCATATTAAAGATGTTCGCTGATGATGCTGTGGTGTCTGGGAAGGTGATGTCATTGAATGACTGGTAAATGACTGCAAGAATACAAGATGACGTAGACAAAATTTCCAGTTGGTGTGATTAATGGCAACTTGCTCTAAATGTCGAAAAATGTAAAAGTAGGAAAAACCATCATGTAACTTTTGAATACAGTAGTAGTAATGTGTGATTATATTAATCACATTTATTAATGCCTAGGCATAACACTGCAGAGCGATATGAAATAAAATGAGCATGTCAGGCTGGTAGGTGGGAAGGCAAGTGCTCTAATTCATTTTATTGGAAGAATTTTGGGAAAGTGTAAGTCACCTCCCAAGGAGACGGTGCATAGAATGCTAGTGCAACCCATTCTCGAGTACTGCTCAAGTGTTTGGGATCATCAACAGGTGAGATAAAGGAACCAGTTCAGAGGCTGGCTGCTAGATTTGCTACCAGTAAGTTTCGTCAGCCTGCAAGTATTACTGAAATGCTACATCAACCCAAATGGGAAGCCCTGAAGGAAAGACGGCACCCCTGTGCCAATTTGTTTCTCATAAGGACTACGAAGATAAGATGAAAGAAATTAGGGCTTGTACGGAGGCTTGTAGGCAGTTGTTTTCCCACGTTCTGTTTGTGAGTGGAATAGGAAAGAAAATCACTAGTAGTGGAACGTGGTACCTTCTGCCCTGCACCTTACAGTGGTTTGCAGACTATGCATGTAGACATAGATCGAGGGTATAAGTACAAAGAATAATGACGTGTGTGATATTTTTAGTGTTTAGCAATCTGGTTTGGCACTCCTTTGCAAACACTCCCTCACATGTATGTTGGTTCAATTTAAGAGCAATAAAAGCATTATTCACATATCACTTAGCACTTCATCCTGCACGACTCCTGCAATGGATTACCTATAGGGTGACCCCCTTTCTATACAGCATTTCATTTGTCCATTTTGGATTTGTGCAATATTAAGCGCTACTGAAACAATGGGTGCATTTCAAGAAGATCCGTTTTTCCAACAACTCATGCGAAACGGTGCAACAACTAATGCTCCACCAAACATTCTCATGTCAATTGGCCATAATCCTATTTGGGTTAATTGAGCATCAGAGTTTTACTCTGACCACTTACCTCGGTCCATGCAACAGCCACCTAAGTCTACCAATCAGTCCTTTCTCACTGTTCTAGTTTCAGCCAACCCTATTCATGCCCCAAGCTGTGCCAAATGATGGACCCTTGTCTTGCATCCCTGGTCTTCCTTCCCAGATGTGCTGATGCAACGAGTTGTCTACCACCCTTTCTTGACAGACTTTCCTTACATAGCATGGACAGTTGTTTTGATATGATGTTTCATCCGGGCCATGTAACTAAACTATTTGCTTTTCAGTTAGTTCACACAGAGACCTGGTTTCAGGTGGTTGAACTTATTTAGGGAGTTTTGGCACTAAGGATAACACACAGAAATTTGTAAGCCTGCTGTGCAACCTCTGCAGTCATGCTTACACCATCAGTGACACTTTACAGGCACCCCTGCCTACTGGAAAATTCTTGTCAGTGAAGACAGTGCTACTACAATGTCTGATAAAGGTACCAAAACAACTACTTCGACAAGTCATATGTGAAGATAGAACTGATAGCAACACAAACTCTCACAATTTTTGAGACTACTAAGGGAATCGATCTCGTTGGATATTATGGCACACAGCGCATTGTGGGCATTTGACCACACATTCAGTCAGCGTTAATAGCAAGAGAACATGACACTGCAGAGGACAGGTTACATTTAGCTGACAAGTTACACAAAATCCCACAACAACGCAAAGGCACTGCAGTTACTTCCCACAATGCTCAGTGCTTGCTACGCATGGTTATGAGGGGACTACAATAGCTCCACAAGGACTCTGCACAACTGAGCAGCCGTGAGCACTTCTGAAGACACATAGAAGGTCCACTGGCCTTTGGCCTATTTCTGTTCCATCTTGAGCTGACTATGTGCTGTGTGTGCCATAGTTTTGAAGCACTCAAATCTGGGCTGGCACAAAACGTGCTTTGGAGACAAGGCATGTAACATCTTGCTTCCATCTAATTGCTCAAACTTAAGAGAACGTTTGTGATACGTGCACTGGGCTGTACTCAATCTAGAGAAGTCACCTACTTGGCCCCCCAGAGGGCTTATGGCTATTTCGTGAGTCTGTGTGTGGCACATGCGGGCTCCCAAGCTATTGAAGCCCTTTTTTCCTTCTGGGGCTGCATTCCCTTGCCTTTTTCCCCTTCCCTCTGCCCTTGCTCCTTTTCCCCTCTGCCCTTGCTCCGTTTCCCCTCTGCCCTTGCTCCTTTTCCCCTCTGCCCTTGCTCCTTTTCCCCTCTGCCCCTGCTCCTTTTCCCCTCTGCCCCGGCTCCTTTTTCCCCTCTGCCCTGGCTCCTTTTTCCCCTCTGCCCTGGCTCCTTTTTCCCCTCTGCCCTGGCTCCTTTTTCCCCTCTGCCCTGGCTCCTTTTTCCCCTCTGCCCTGGCTCCTTTTTCCCCTCTGCCCTGGCTCCTTTTTCCCCTCTGCCCTGGCTCATTTTTCCCCTCTGCCCTGGCTCCTTTTTCCCCTCTGCCCTGGCTCCTTTTTCCCCTCTGCCCTTGCTCCTTTTTCCCCCGTGCCCTTGCTCCTTTTTCCCCCGTGCCCTTGCTCCTTTTTCCCCCGTGCCCTTGCTCCTTTTTCCCCCGTGCCCTTGCTCCTTTTTCCCCCGTGCCCTTGCTCCTTTTTCCCCCGTGCTCTTGCTCCTTTTTCCCCCCTGACCTTGCTCCTTTTTCCCCCCCTGACCTTGCTCCTTTTTCCCCCCTGACCTTGCTGCTTTTCCCCCCCTGACCTTGCTCCTTTTTCCCCCCTGACCTTGCTCCTTTTTCCCCCCTGACCTTGCTCCTTTTTCCCCCCTGACCTTGCTCCTTTTTCCCCCCTGACCTTGCTCCTTTTTCCCCCCTGACCTTGCTCCTTTTTCCCCCCTGACCTTGCTCCTTTTTCCCCCCTGACCTTGCTCCTTTTCCCCCCTGACCTTGCTCCTTTTCCTCCTCCTCCTCCTCATCTCCTCAGGGGCTCAGCGCTCATTTGCTGAGTACGGGCTTGGCGACCCTGTGGTTCCTGATTTGGGTTCTGGTATGCGCCACCAGTCCTCTGTCACTGTAAGCTCTGGTCATACTTCAATGACAACCATGCAGCACAGCGGTGGAATGTTGTGCGTTTCAGAGAACGGGGGTCTTGGCTTAACCGCCTGGACTGCGAGGAAGGTACCCACCTCTATAAAAATAAAAAAAAAAGCCCTCAAATTCAAGGTGTGCTACATGCTGAGGAGGTGAATGGGTGTTGTAGTGAAACAGTCTTTAGCGAGCAACTTCTGGGGCACCTGCCGTAGCCCAGTTGAATCAGGCTTGCTCAGGCAATCAGGGCTCTGCCTGGGTCAATGGTTGTTTCCCTAGCATATCATGGGATCGCTATGGAACTGTCTCATGAAACTACTACTCCTGACGGGATGGGTGTACCGTCAGGCAACACCTACATCCACTCCTCAAAGAGAGCTCGGTTGGTCAGTCCTCCTGAAAAGAAGTCTGCGAGTAATAGTAATGGGGCATTAGTGTGCTGTAACACTTTCACTGTAATCAAGCAAAACGGGGGAAGCTTTGAGAAGATATCCCTTTTCTATATTAACAAGGCATTGGAAAGTATTTCTGGGTCTCTGAAAAGTGTCAAACGACTAGGTAATGGAACGCTTTTGCTTGAAACTGCCAATTCCACCCAAATATCTAAGCTTCTGGGATGTAAGGCCTTAGGTGACTACTCAATCGAGGCTGAATTGCATAACACCCTTAACTATAGTAAGGGCATGGTTACCTGCTCCGATATAATGGAGATGGACCCTGCAGAGTTGCGTGAAGAGTGGAAGAATGTGGACGTCATGGCGGTGCAGAATTATATGAGGAGAGTCAATGGCAAATTGGAAAAATCGGCAATGTTTATTCTAATGTTTAGTACTCTCGAATTACCGGAACATATCCTTGCCGGCTATATTCACCTTAAGGTTCGCCAGTTTGTTCCTAACCCTGCGATGCTATAAATGTCAAAGATTTGGCCATACCACTACGAGATGTAATGGGAAGGCTACGTGTGGCAATTGTGGAGGCTCCACTCACAAGTTGGGGACTTCTTGTACATTTCCTCCAAAATGTGTTAACTGCTCTGGGGATCACCCAGTGTGGAGTAGAATGTGTGGGGTTTACAACGAGGAAAAGAAAATTCAAGAGTTGAAAGTACAGAGACGAATAACCTATGGTGAAGCTAAAAAGGCTTAAAAAGCCATGCAACCACCGGTTTTTGCATTTTCTTTTGCATCATCCCTTAAAATACAAATAGCTAAGTGTGATGCTTTCACACAAACTCAGACCACAGATTCAAGTACGAGCACATGCACTTGTCACTGTACCTGTGGGGGGGAAACACTCCACTTGCACCTGATGTCGCTCGGAAGCTGTCAGCAGTTGACTTTCCACCTAAGCCGCATACCACTCCCCAACTTCAGAAGCTACCTAAGCCATCCCAGCAACCCTGGCAGCCTCCTCCTCCTGTCAGTAAAAAGAAAGTCCTCCTAAAAGTAGTTCTAAGTCCAAGAAAGCGGTAGGTAAGCATTCGGATCGACGAGCACTGTCCCTTTCTGATGGCGACTATGCTCTTGAAGATATGGACTTCCAATTGGAGGAACTAGAGAACGCGGAACCAGCTAAGGTTCCCCCTGGCCTCCCCGGTAAATCGCTGCCTTCGAGGGAGAAAGGAGAGAACCACCATAGCTAACCAATGGCTTCCGTAGGGACTTCTGTGTTGTAGTAGAATTTGAATGGATATCGCTCACATTTGGAAGAATTGCAATCCATTTTAAAGTCAGACACACCTGCATTATGGGGCTACCACATATACAGGAAAGACGATACTACTGTAGGCAGGGCTAAAGGTGGAGTGGCTATTTTTCTTGATGACAGATGCCACTCCTCTCCTGTCCCTCTTACACGACCATCCAAGCAATTGCTGTGAAAGCTCTCGCTTTGAATGTGGACGCACTGGCAGACCTCTTCCAGTCACTCCCACACCCATTCCTTCTTGTGGGGGACTTCAATGCCCAAAATGTGCTGTGGAGCTCGGCTACTACTTGCTCCAGGGGTCAGCTGATCGAGCGACTCGTCCATTCTGAGGATGTCTGCCTTCTGAACACGGGTCAGATGACTCACTTTTCCACAGCTACAGGGTCTTTTTCAGCTATTGATCTTTGCTTTTGTTCCTCAGCTATTGCAGATTCAGTTCAGTGGGAAGTGGCTCCAGATTTACATTCTAGTGACCACTTCCCAGTGTTGATTTGTCTGCCGCCTAGGACAGGGACCAGCAGGAAACCATGCAGGTGTATGATACAAAGGGCAAATTGGTTACAGTACAGTCGACAGGCTATTTTTGAACAAAAGGATTGAGCACAAGAGGCAGTGGCCCATATCACTCATGAGATCCAAAGGGCAGCTGCAGAGTCCATCCCCAGGTCTAGTAACCGCCTCAGGAGGAGGCTTGTATTTTGGTGGAATGACAGAACTTCCAACGGTGTCCAACAACAGACAATCTTCAGGTCTGCGAGAGCACATGCAAGGTGAGTGATCAAAGAACGGAAGAGGGCTTCCTGAAGGGAATTCACGACCTCCATTAATCGGTCCACTTCTGCTGCGCATGTTTGGGAATGAATAAGACGGATTTCAGGCAAGGGTAGTCCACATCCCCTTACAGCCTTGTCAAATAATGGGGTCTTGGTGGACATACCAGAAGAGATGGCTCACATTTTAGCTGAACACTTTTATACTGTTGCTACGTCATCCAGACAAGCTCTTGCTGTTCAGGTATTCTGTTGGACTGCAGTGATGAGGAAACTCAATTTTTTCTCACGTAATGAAGAAGTCTTCAACCTTCCATTCTCGATGTGGTAACTGGAACCTGCAGCCAGAGACAGTGCTCCAGGGCCTGATGAGATCCATTATACCATGCTTCGTCATCTGTGCCCTGAGGCGTAAGGGGGGGGATCCACTTTTATGTGAAGTTTGTGACGTACCGCTTTCAGTTCAGCATATTGTGGCTACGTGTGTCCTGTATACTGATAATAGGGCAGCCCTTGGTCTCGCTGGAGATCTGCCCACCGTCCTTGCAGATACCGATACCAGTGTTAACAGAGTTGTGAAATTTTGTGAATTATCAGGCCTCATCCCTAAACTGGTGGGGCAGCGGACTTTAGTATGTTATAAACTGCTGTGCATGTGGGGACAGCCTTCATCCCCGCCCATGAGATTTCATGTTGACTTTTCATCAGGGCACTGACGGCCTGATGTTGAGTGCTCCCTCAACTCAACTCCATCATCATCATCATCATCATCATCATCATCATCGTCCTCTCTGTGTCCTTACATCGGCTGGCTATTCTCCTGGTTCTGATATCATTTATAGTTTTCTCCTTTTTTTTACCTGCATTTTTGATCTCCCTGTGGGGTTTGATCTTCCCTTCTAAATTTTGTCTCCATAGAGTGAAATCACTGGGGAAGAATACCTTACTTAGTGTTTTTGATGTGTGGCCTTATCACTCCTTCCATCTTTCATTCGAAGTAATTGTCCTTTCCGTGCTATATAGCCAGCATGGTAGCCAATCCATATAGTGGTGTCATTATTGAGCCCGCTAACATCACAGGGGTCACATTTCTGATGTCTGAGCTGCTACCTCCCCATATATGCCTAGACGTGGTTGTTTGTCATTCTGGCATTGCTGCCTCTGGATCACAGGGTCCTGTGTTAGATTCCCAGCCAGGTCAGGGATTTTCTCCAACCCGAGGACGGGGTGTTTGTGCTGTCCTCTACATTTCATCATCATTCAGGAACATTGGAACTCCTGGCAATGGCCACCATGCCACACAACCCTTGCTGTGGCTGGGTAATGTCCGTGGGGAGAGCCCGTAATTGGTCAAGGCACACACTTTGCTTATGAAACATATTGAGCTCCAAAAAATGGACTGTTCTTCTATGGCCATTTCCTTGGTTGTGAATGCATCCTTGACTGCTGCTTCTTATGACCCTGTAGCCTTCCCTTCCCTGGCTACCCCCATGGAGGAGGGCCAGCCTCAGCGGCTTGGAGTGAAATCCTTTCCCTGCCACCTGATCTGCACCAGAACTGACAAGTACTCTTTCACAGCAATCAGGCCATTATTTTTTGTGGAAAGTATTGAAGACAATTTTGGCAAAGTGGACTCTCTGCGTAAGATGTGGTCAGGTTCGCTGTTGACCAGTACTTCATCTGCCACCCAATCTGCAGCCCTTCATGCCTATGACCATTTGTGTGACATTCCAGTATCCATTACTCCTCACCAGTCTTTGAATAAGGTTCAGGGTGTAATTTTTCTTAGGATCCTCTTCCTTCAAACTAATGAGGAACTCCAGGCTAATCTGGAATAGTGGGTCATTCATTTTGTTCAGTGTGTTCAGAAAGGCCTTAAGGACAATTGCATCAATATCAATGCTTTTATGCTGGCATTTGAGGGGATACCCTTCCAGAGAACATAGTTGTGGTTTAGTGGTGTGACATGAAGCTGTATGTCCATGAGGTTGGTGCTTGCATTTCAGGCACCCTCACTGCAGTGAATGTGGACACCCACTCCTGTGTTCTACTGCCCATGTGCAATAATTATCATGACCATCAATCTTGATGCTCACCAGATTGCCCAGTTTGTAAGAAGGGAAAGAAGGTCTAGGAGTATAAACCCCTTGATCATTTATCCTACACTGATGCTTATCAGAAATAGGATCATCTTCACCTTATGTCTATGACTCTAACATTGTCTCTGTTACGTCCTTTCCCCCTCCTCCTCATTCTTGTCCTGCTGGCTCCCGCTCCCCCCTCCTCTACAGTTCTCATGCTGCCCCTTCTGAGTACTGCTCCCCCTACCTGGCTGCAGAGGTGTCCCCCTTCTTAAGCATCCACCAGTGATGGTGCCCCTCCTGGGATACCTCCCCCCCCCCCCCCCCCCCCCATCGTCTCCCAGTCCAGAGCACTGCTGCCACACATTGACTGGGGCACCCATAGTCAGTGCACGCATGGACCCCAAGATTGCCCACTCTCTCTGTTCCAAATCTCACAGAACCCTGTGCTCTCTCTCTCTCTGGACCCACTCTGCTCAGACTATGAAATAGAAGAAATGTAAGCCCCAGGACAGCCCACCCACCCCGGTGCCAACTCCCCCCTCACAACTTGAGTCTAACTTCTTGTTTATGGATGTCGCACCATCCTTGTTGGTGATAGATGGTGACCTGGTGGCATGATCAGCTTTTGCCCATTTACCTCCAATTTGGATCCCTGTTCCATGCAATGTGCTTCTATATCTACATGAACACTTTGCAAATCACACTTAATTGCCTGACAGAGGGTTCATTGAGCCACTTTCACAATAATTCTCTATTATTCTAATCTTCAACAGTTGTTGTTGTTGTTGTTGTTGTTGTTGTGGTCTTCAGTCCTGAGACTGGTTTGATGCAGCTCTCCATGCTAATCTATCCTGTGCAAGCTTCATCATCTCCCAGTACCTACTGCAACCTACATCCTCCTGAATCTGCTTGGTGTATTCATCTCTTGGTCTCCTCTATGATTTTTACCCTCCACGCTGCCCTCCAATGCTAAATTTGTGATCCCTTGATGCCTCGGGACATGTCCTACCAACCGATCCCTTCTTCTAGTCAAGTTGTGCCACAAACTTCTCTTCTCCCCAATTCTGTTCAATACCTCCTCATTAGTTACGTGATCTACCCATCTAATCTTCAACATTCTTCTGTAGCACCACATTTCGAAAGCTTCTATTCTCTTCTTGTCCAAACTAGTTATCGCCCATGTTTCACTTCCATACATGGCTACGCTCCATACAAATACTTTCAGAAACGACTTCCTGACTCTTAAATCTGTACTGGATGTTAACAAATTTCTCTTCTTCAGAAACGATTTCCTTGCCATTGCCAGTCAACATTTTATATCCTCTCTACTTCGACCATCATCAGTTATTTTGCTCCCCAAATAGCAAAACTCCTTTACTGCTTTAAGTGTCTCATTTCCTAATCTAATTCCCTCAGCATCACCCGACTTAATTCGACTATATTCCATTATCCTTGTTTAGCTCTTGTTGATGTTCGTCTTATACCCTCCTTTCAAGACACTGTCCATTCCGTTCAACTGCTCTTCCAAGTCCTTTGCTGTCTCTGACAGGATTACAATGTCACCGGCGAACCTCAAAGTTTTTATTTCTTCTCCATGGATTTTAATACCTATTCCAAATTTTTCTTTTGTTTCCTTCACTGCTTGCTCAATACAGAGATTGAATAACATTGGGGAGAGGCTAAAACCCTGTCTCACTCCCTTCCCAACCACTGCTTCCCTTTCATGTCCCTTGACTCTTATAACTGCCATCTGGTTTCTGTACAAATTGTAAATATCTTTTTGCTCCCTGTATTTTACCCCTGCCACCTTCAGAATTTGAAAGAGAGTATTCCAGTGAACATTGTCAAAAGCTTCCCTAAGTCTACAAATGCTAGAAACGTAGGTTTGCCTATTCTTAACCTATCTTCTAAGATAAGTCGTAGGGTCAGTATTGCCTTGTGTAATCCAACATTTTTATGGAATCCAAACTGATCTTCCCTGAGGTCAGCTTCTACCAGTTTTTCCATTCGTTTGTAAAGAATTCATGTTAGTATTTTGCAATCATGACTTATCAAACTGATAGTTCAAATGTTCACACCTGTCGACACCTGCTTTCTTTGGGATTTGAATTATTATATTCTTCTTGAAGTCTGAGGGTATTTCGCCTGTCTCACACATCTCGCTCACCAGATTGTAGAGTTTTGTCAGGACTGGCTCTCCCAAGGCCGTCAGTAGTTCTAATTGAATGTTGTCTACTTCCGGGGCCTTGTTTCGATTCAGGTCTTTCAGTGCCCTGTCAAACACTTCACGCAGTACCATATCTCCCAATTCATCTTCATTTACATCCTCTTCCATTTCCATAATATTGTCCTCAACTACATCGCCCTTGTATAGACCCTCTATATACTCCTTCCACCTTTCTGCTTTCCCTTCTTTGCTTAGAACTGGGTTTCCGTCTGAGCTCTTGATATTCATACAAGTGGTTCTCTTCTCTCCAAAGGTCTCTTTAATTTTCCTGTAGGTAGTATCTATCTTACCCCTAGTGAGATAAGCCTCTACATCCTTACATTTGTCCTCTAGCCATGCCTGCTTAGCCATTTTGCACTACCTGTTAATCTCATTTTTGAGATGTTTGTATTCGTTTTTGCCTGCTTCATTTACTGCATTTTTATATTTTCTTCTTTCATCAATTAAATTCAATATTTCTCCTGTTACCCAAGGATTTCTACTTGCCCTCGTCTTTTTACCTACTTCATCCTCTGCTGCCTTCACTACTTCATCCCTCAAAGCTACCCATTCTTCTTCTACTGTATTTCTTTCCGCCCTCCTTCACAATTGTCCCTTATGCTCTCCCTGAAACTCTGTACAACCTCTGGTTCTTTCAGTTTATCCACGTCCCATCTCCTTAAATTACCACCTTTTTGAAATTTCTTCAGTTTTAATGTACAGTTCATAACCAATAGATTGTGGTCAGAGTCACATCTGCCCCTGGAAATGTCTTACAATTTAAAACCTGGTTTCTAAATCTCTGTCTTACCGTTATATAATCTATCTGAAACCTGTCAGTATCTCCAGGGTTCTTCCATGTATACAACCTTCTTTTATGATTCTTCAACCACGTGTTAGCTATGATTAAGTTGTGCTCTGTGCAAAATTCTATCGGGCGGCTTCCTCTTTCATTTCTTAGCCCCAATCCATATTCACCTACTACGTTTCCTTCTCTCCCTTTTCCTACTGACGAATTCCAGTCACCCATGACTATTAAATTTTCGTCTCCCTTCACTATCAGAATAATTTCTTTTATTTCATCATACATTTCTTCAATTTCTTCGTCATCTGCAGGGCTAGTTGGCATATAAACTTGTACTACTATGGTAGGTGTGGGCTTCGTATCTATCTTGGCCACAATAATGTGTTCACTATGCTGTTTGTAGTAACTTACCCTAATTCATATTTTCCTATTCATTATTAAACCTACTCCTGCATTACCCCTATTTGATTTTGTGCTTATAACCCTGTAGTCACCTGACCAGAAGTCTTGTTCCTCCTGCCACCGAACTTCACTAATTCCCACTATATCTAACTTTAACCTATCCATTTCCCATTTTAAATTTTCTAATCTACCTGCCCGATTAAGGGATCTGACATTCCACGCTCCGATCCGTAGAATGCAAGTTTTCTTTCTCCTGATAACGACATCCTCTTGAGTAGTCTCCGCCCGGAGATCCAAATGGGGGACTATTTTACCTCCAGTATATTTTACTCGAGAGGACGCTATCATCATTTAACCATACAGTAAAGCTGCAGGCCCTCGGGAAAAATTATGGCTGTAGTTTCCTTTTGCTTTCAGCCGTTCGCAGTACCACAACAGCAAGGCTGTTTTGAACAGTAGGCAGAATAAACAACACCTATATCTTTCTGTGCGAGCTCCGATTTCCCTTACTTTATTATGATGATCGTTCCTTCCTTTGTAGGCTGCACCAACAAAATATTTTTGCATTTGGATTCAGCTGCAACAAAAAACACATGCTTTAAAAATGTCCACCCCAAACCCTGTATCATGTCCATGACTCAATCACCTCTATTTTGGTATAATACAAAACATGCTGCTCTTCTTTGAGCTTTCTCGATGTACTCCATTAGTCTTACCTGGTAAGGGTCCTAGACTGCGCAGCAGTACTCCAAAAGAGGACGGACAAGCATCTTTTAGAGTCTCTTTAGTACATCTTATATGAATGTGTGGGGTCTGTTCTTTCGGATGTGACCTAAAGAACAGACACCATGCAGACTCTGCAGCTGTTATACATTATATGTAAGTTGAAGGTGTAGAGGAGAAGAAAGGAACAGAAAGGGAAGTGATCACTGTTGTCAATTGCATTGGGACATTAACATGGAATCAGCGGCAACGAGTGAGAATGTGTAGCAGACCGGGACTCGAACCCGGGATCTCCTGTTTACTAGGCGGTGCGGTAAACACTGCGCCATCTGCGACACAGCTTTATTGCAACTGCATAGACTATCTCGGCTTGGCCCATGGCATTAAATGTAAGTATGGCCAGGTTCAAGGACCTCGTGATTTATTGTATCAACATGGATGATTTTTCCTCAAGACATATAAGCAGTATTTCAAAATATGGCCTATTTAAATATGCAGTGAATATTACTATAAGTACTCTTGAAAGCATGCACAGTAGGCTGCTTTCACAAAATATGTACCTGAACCTTTGTTAAAGAAGGCAGCAGTTCTCTTTCAGTCTGCCATTTCACTTGTACTAGCTGTATACTAAATGCAGTCCATTGGCATTGGCTTTCACCTTAAACTTTATCATCACAGACTGCAACACTATGCAGGAAGTAACTTCTCTCTCTTTTAGTGAGACGAGATCCACATTATAGCCTACCAAATGTGCATTCACATTATTTGCTTATGAAATGTCATTTGTGCCTTCTGTACTCTCAGCCGCTCAATTTATAAATATTTTTGAGAAAATTTGGTGAATTTTAATGAACTAGTCACCCTTTGCTATGAAAACAATGCCATTGCCATCCAGCAGTGAATGGCAGAAAACCATGGAATGGTGTTAGATCATAGGATACTCCACACCAACATTCTGTGGTAGAGGGTGCTTTGTGCCAGTGTCACATGGTAGATGATGCTTCATGCCAATGGCACATGCCAGAGGGTGCTTCGTACCAAAGTTATGTGGTGAAGGATGATTTCTACCATTGTTGCATGGCAGAGAGTGCTGCATACAAATGCTGCATGGCGAATTGAGCTGCATAAGGATGTTGAGTGTCAGAGATTGTGTTGCGTGTCAGAGATTGCTGCATACCTCTGTTCCATGGCAGAGGGCACTGGGTACTGCTAATGTGTGGCAGAGGGTGTTGTGTACTGATGTTGCATGGCACATGGTACTTTTTATCATTGTTACATAAGCAGAGGATACTTTCTACCAATATTGTGTTGCAGAGTGTGGTTCATTACACCATCTCATGCCAGAGAGCATATCCTACAAATGTTGCATGGCAGAGAGTGCTTTCTACCATTATGCTGGCAAATGCTGGAAAAGACCACATAAAAAAATACAGCTTGCTCAGGGTTGCCACTGCAGGTGGCTTTCAGACAATTGGCTAGCCCATGCCAAACTCCATTGTGGTTTACTGGAATCAGCCCTGTACACCACATAAACATAAATTAGTGTACTTCAGAAATGAGATGCATGGGGCTAAATCCATCCTGCTAAAGAAATGAAAATACCGTACTTAGTCAAATAGCAGTAGAAAATTGTTTTGACATGAGTTTAATGACAGAATTGATGCAGTAATGGGGCACAGAAACCAACAAAATGAGAAAAATCCGCACAGATATAGAGTAATGCCAGATTGGGGAAATGTCTCATATAAATTGACAAGGGTACTTAACAAGGGTGGCTACTGTAACTGGGGGGAAAAATCCCTGAGAATTCCAAGTGTAAAGAGGAAGATGGTGTCAAGAAGCTCCTGATAAATTATTTGGGAGGGGATGGGGGGGGGGGGGGGGGGGAGTATGACAGTAATGAATTGTCTTCCCTCTCAGTTGAGCTGTATACCATCCATAAGCAGAGCAGTAGTTTAACCACAGTTTTTAAATACCAATAACTTCTACAGAATAATATTCATTTAATTAACACACTTTGAGGTATTAACCATTTTAAAATTTGTGATTTATAAAACTCAATAAAATTTACTTTCAATGTTAGGTTCAAAATGCAGAATTCCCTGAAATTTATGAAATTCCTTAAATTCCCTGAGATTTCCATGATTTTTCCATGTACAATGTAATTCCCTGTGAATTTCAGGTTTCCCAGAATAATCACCACTCTGTTAACAATAAACTGGTGAAAATTGCATTCAGGATGGAAAATAGGAGAGGCAACCATAAGATTAGCACCAGTGAGAACTGGATGTATGAAATAAAGTCTCAAAGTTGTGAATTGAAGTACTTGGGGCAAAGAGGAAGAAACTTTAAAATGAGTTCCAAAGAGCATAACAAAAGAAGAGACTGGCTCATCAGTGGTGGCACAGAGTGAGCATTGGGTAAAACTACTGGCAGTATGAGGATATTGCACTTTGAGGATGACAGGTGTTGGTTGTCAGATTTAGAGGAACTGGAGATGTTTCATACTTTAAGGAAGTAATGCATAAGTGTGTGAAATCGAAAGACAGACATGTCCAAGGAGCATTTCTGAACCCACTTTAATGATGCCCTACTTGGGAAGCAACTACCAGCTTAAGCATGTTTGAATTAGTGGCATTAGGTTTTGTGTGTTCTTTTGGCCATTCAGTATGGAAGTCTACATTAAAACACAGGTGTAGTATTGGATTTTAGAATTTACTAGTACTTGACAGATAAGGCTCATAGATTTAGTGATTGATACTAGCATTGTTAGTGGCTGTGATTCTTGCATTGCAGGAAAGTACTATCTTTGATAGGTCCAAGCAGCTGCCTTTATTTTACATTGTGCCTTCAGAATGTAACACACCAACATGAGATGTTCTAAGAAGAGTTTTATGTTTGAAAATGCATGTTTGCTGCTGTGTTCTTACTTCTGACAGTGCCTACTTACATAGAAGCTTTAAGGTATGTTATACTACAGGACAGTATAATATTTTTATATGGTTTTCAGTGTGTGCAGTGTGGTAATTTATTGATTGGTTTCCTTGCATTTGATAATGGAATAACATAGTCCTGAAACATGTGCTAAAAGAATTACACTTTTGTCTGGTAACATAACATTCTCAGTACTGGTGAAACAGTCATTGGAGGCAAGTACGTCGTGTTGGGTGGTATGCTCAGCAACTGGGTAGTCCAGCTGTCTCTTGGCCACAGTTTGGCAGTGGGCTTTCAAGCAGATAGGCCACTTGTTAGTTATCATGTCCACATAGAATGTAGCATAGTCACTTCAGATAAGTTGGTACATCACATGGCTGCTTTCACAGATGGCTTTGCCTTTGTTGGGGTAGGAGATGCCTGTGACAAGACTGGCGTAGGTGGCAGAGGGAAGATATATGGGGCGGGTCATGCATCTGCGTCTACTGCAGGGGTATGAGCCCTGAACCAAGGTGTTTGCAGCAGGGAGGATATTGGATAGGTGCAGTGGGTGGTGGAAGACCACACTGGGAGGGGTGGAGAGGATATTCGAGGAGAAATTTCTCATTTCAGGGCACAATAAGAGGTAGTTAGAACTCTGGCAGAGAATGTGATTCAGTTGTTCCAGTCCTCTGTAGTGTTGAGTCACAAGTATGTGGGATATTGTAGATAGCTGGGGAGACACAGCATGGGAGTTTTGTTTCTGGATTTGGAAGGTAATTTTGATACATGAAGGCTGCAGATAGACCCTTGGCATATTTGGATTTTTTCAATATGCTTCATCTGTTCATATTTTTTGTGATTTTCCCAAGGATTTTATCCATTTTTTATCTTCCATTTTTTTAACTTCCATTTTTTATCCTTCCTGCTTCCATCTGCACCAATACAGAAAGGTCAACCTATCCCTAGCCAGAATCCAGTCCCACAAAGTGTTTCTGCATTGTTCACTAACTTATGGCATCCCCCCTTCCTCCAAATGGTCTAACCATCAAATTACTCATCTCCAACTGCAAACCCTCCCTCCTTTCCACAATGACCTCTGTCTGTTCAGATTTTGTCAGTCCATATCCCTCACCATCCTAGTCCTTCAAAGCCATGTAAATCAGTTGTAAACTGTCTTTGCGCTGCCTTCTCTCCATCCATTAAATTATCCTGCTCTGCAAAGCCAAATTACTGCCCTCCATATCCAGACTGAAGACTTTGCCCTGCAAGAACTAGAGCAGCATTCACAATGCCACCTCCATCAAAACTCCCTCCACCCCTTCATAGCTGCCAAACCCTGACTTGCAAACATGCTATATTTACCACATCTGCAGAAACTACCTTCTGTCACCCTGAAGACCCCAGAGCATAAACAGATCAATAACAGTCACAAATCTGTCATCCAAAAGACCCAGTTCCACTGCAGTATCTGTCTTTTCCAAATGCCTTACCTTTTGCCCATTCTGAAATTGAACTATGCTCTCCTTCTCCTGGTCCTTACAGAGGAAACACTTTTCCGCCACTAATCCTATCGATCAGACTCAATCCAATATTGAATCATGCCTGACTCATTTTACTCCTACAACTAACTGATCCATTTCCACAGCACCAAATTATCCCATGTTCACTTTTCATAATGTCCTAACCTCAAACAATGCGACACCAGCATTCCCCAAATTTCTCAACATGGAAATGTACTTCACATCCATTGACAGAATCACATTATATCACATATAAATTGAACTCATACTTACAATCCTACCTGGTGACAAAGGCTACACAACAATGTTTATAAACTGCAGGGATTACCTGCTAGAGGGCTTCACCAGCTGCCAGATATGTCCACAGAGGCCCTGCCAAAGTGACCCTTTCCAGAAATGCAGTGGGGCCTCCAGTTCCTTCTCATATTCTTAGGTCCACCCCAAAATCTCTTCCCTGAATCTGAGTCAATCTCTCACCTCAACCCTACCAATTCCCACATTTCTACATTTTACATGCTTCCTAATGTACAGTCTTAGACAATAAAACTGACCGCCGGCCGGCCGCCACGGAGACTAAGTCCGAGTCATTCACTTAAGGTGGCCAATAAAACTGACCACCCCTGACAACTCTAAGTCCGGTCATATGCACAATCTGGCAACACTGTAAGATGCGGAAGTGTTAGGAGGAAGTGTTGCCTACTTCCGAGACGTTGTCTGACTATGTGAGCCCGTGGTCTAGTGGCAAGCGTCGTGAGTTCTAAGGTTATAGTCGCCTGTTCGCGTCCAACTGCAATTTTTTTTTTTTTTTTTTTACCACAGTCGGTCTAAAGTTATGAGTCTGACTGAACATCGAAGATAATTCGCTTCACATTCTACCCACCAGCAATAACAAGTATTCCAGAAACAATTCCGCAGGACAGCTCTTGGCTACGCCGCGATCATAACAGCTTACGCTCGAGCGTTTCCTCGCGCTGCAGCGGCTACCGGCCACCGGCCAGACGCCGCCCATGTGAACGCGGCGCCACGCTGTCAGTGCATGTATCAACTGTCATTTTCGAATTTGAAGTTTCACTTGTCATCTTGCAGTTAAGCATTGGATTTTGCATACTTGAAAATCGTGAACTACGGTTAAACATTGTAAAATTGAGTCGCAAGTGGAAATAGGTGTAACATCTGCAACACAACGTTTACTTTTGGTATAACAGAGGGGTGAATGCAGAGGAGGCAGCTAGAAAGATTTGAATTGTGTGTGGAGCGAGTGCTTTTGGGAAAAATACACTAGAAAAAGATATTCTTGTTTCAACAAAGATCGTTCTGGCATGAATGATTTTCCACATTAAGGAAGTCTCGACTACTGATATATGTGATAGATCACCATTTTACCATCATGCGACATTTGCATTCAACAGGCAAAGTTCAGATGTCTGGTGTAGGAGTACTGCATGCTCTAATTCGAAACAACAAAAGTCAACGGAGTGACTATTATTGAACGTCATCAGGTCGCTCATTGAGCATTCGTATGCAGTACTGTTACTGGTGACGTGTTATGATGCCTTTATCGTTAACTTCCTAAGAAGAAATGAAAGGCTGAGCCCCTCCAAAAGCCATAAACTCGAGCAAAGAGCAGTGTGAACATAATATTTTACATCTGATAGCTCCAAAAGTGTGTTTTGGGCTACGAATTCTGCCCCAAGGGCTGTGTGCAACACAGTTGGAATTTGTTGCCAACAACTGAGACACCTTTCGGTCTCAGCGTAAGAAAATCGAGCAACACAACTACATCACATGTGCTACTGCATGATAACTCACTTCTTGATTTGAGGAACAAAACTATCCAGGAGACTGAAATTAAAGTCGTCTCTCAGGCACTTGTATCGATGGAGAAGTCCTCTCTCGTCATATATTCGTAAAGTTTTACCCTTCCCGCTCTTGATCGATCAACCGTCAACGCAATTCATTTCTAGACGATAATACTCTTAAAACTACTCTGGTATAATGATATCGTTGGAACCAGCAGGTTTCTACTGGCGTAGAATTTGTAAACAACTTAAGCATTGTCAGATCGTTTTAGACATCGTGAAAGAAAATTCTTTTGCTGATTAATTTCTCTTTGATGATTACTGTTGCGTTTAGTAAACTAATGGAAAATCCAATTAAAATATTCACTGTACTAATACAAATTAAATTCAGCATACTACAGAAACATCACGACGGCAGACTATCTTAATAAAGCATTAAGTATCTGTAAGACGATTGAGCCTATTTTAACACGAATTAGTAGGACATTACCGACTTATGACTTCGAAAAGATCTGTATTTACTTCATTTCCTGTATCATTCGCAATTATTATGAAAATGTGGCATTTCATAGATATAATTACGTATTCACAACAACAAAAAATATGTCGTCACTATGAATTTGGCAGTACCGTAAGGTTTTCGCTCTGACACTAAGGGTTACTGAAAGTAGCAAGGCGCATTTTGCTAAGCGCTGTCTTAAGATTCCCTTATTGCGTTTGTATCTGCCTGCTTGAAGCTAAGCTACAAAAGAATTAAAAATCTGGCTTTCAGCGAGTCTCGAAAGGCGAACGAAAGCAGCTTGCACCTGGTGGCCAAACATGTTTCTTGGGAACAGGCTACTTCCTAAAGTGGGAAGACTTTCTTTTGTGGTTGAATTGTTGGCAAATGTCAGTCAGACGTGTGCCGTTGGTCTAAGCGTTTCGGTGTGTTGAATTTGTACCAATGATTTTTCTACAGGTTTTTTCTGTCCCAAATAGAGAGTTGAAGTCTCCCATTAGTATTTTCACGTCATCTTGGTGAATTTTGCTCATAGTATTTTCGAGTGAATATCTTTTATAGGGGCTCTGAATCGGCATAGTCATAAGTCGATCGTTGATGGATGCGATTTCTTTGACAGAGTTGATGATAGATCGAGAAATGCAATGCCGAAGATTGGTACGCCTTTCGCTACCTTTTGTTGTATTTTTCTCTTGAAGATGCAATGGTTTCCGTAATGTAAGTTTTAATTGTCAATTAATCGTGGTTCTTGAAGAGCAAGGATGAGAATTTTTTGGCGGTCGTTTTCTTTTGTGAGATTACTGAGGTTTCTTGTTTGGATCAATGTATCGATGTTTAGTTTTTAAATGAATGTTTTCTGCTTGTAGGGAAATTTACCAGAGATCTTCGATATTCTTTGCCGCGCTAACCTGGACTCCCCAGAGTGCGAAAATCCAACTGCCGCCTATCGGTGGCCATGTTGTGTACCACCTGGGGTAAAGTTACCTTTGCTTGCATAGTTCATGTTTTCTTGTGTTTCATTGGTTTGGCCTGGGTGATACCGGGACCAGACAGGACCAGAGGGTGTTGAAGCCTTTGGAAGCAAATATTTTCAGCCAAGCTTATTGAGATAACAGACGGTGACCAGAGTAGCGGTGATTTTCAATCAGATGTGTCTGGATTTTGGGTTCAACGAATTGAGTAGCCGTCCAGGACTGTGTTAGTATTTGGTTCATCCCAAGTATTTGATTTCCTCGGTACCACCCATATGGGGGAGGGCTTTCCCTCTCGGCCACACGGGATTTTTATTATTATTATTATTGTCATTATATCATCAGCAAATCTGATATGGAGTATCTTCCCACCACTGAAATAGATGTGTATTGTTAGATTCCGTTTTTCCATCAGATGAATATAGGTTATAATTACGTTACATTGCTGCTAGTCGACATATTTCTCACTTTTTCTTAGACAGTTGCTAGCTGTTACTCCATCATAGGAATTTATGTGCGCAGCATCGTTGCAATACAGACGTTCAAATTATCAGATTTCGGTAATTTCATTTCGAACAAGATCGTCCTAATCGGATTCAGCCAGTCATTCTTAATTTGGATATCCGACTACAACTCTCATGATATGATAGACTGGGTGAACCACATTCTTAATCGGACTGTTGAATCCAGATCACTTATCTATGACAGGGCCTGAAATCTTAAACACTGTGGAAAATAATAATCCAATGTGCTTATTACAAATACGTTATTTAAATAACAAGGTCATGGCCATATGTCCCTACAAATGCAAGCGACCTTTGGACGAATATAGGAAACGTATGGTGGGAAGTAAACCATCACGCTACACTGTCGACGACTTAATGAAATAAATTCCCCTACGCCCTCGAGAAATCTTACGTAATGATCGTGGGTGGGTTGGTTACTAAAAGTATACTCGTCCACAAAACCCGTGTGGACAATTATCTGATAATCGGTCAAGCTTTGCTTTGTCGCAGCTCTTTAGCATACAACAAGTCCATTTACTTTCAGTCCCCTTTCAATTCTTGCAATGTAATTTAATTGAACAATCTCACCCACTCGACGCCAACTGAGGAACTGACTGGTGCATGTGTTGTTCAACACACAGTACTTGTCACCCTCACTGGAATCAATGACTGTGTGTGTGTGTGTGTGTGTGTGTGTGTGTGTGTGTGTGTGTGTGTGTTTTCCTGTTAACGCACAATCTGAGTCAATACTACTAAAATTAGAGAGACAACCAACAATAAATATTTCACCAAATATGACTGTAAAGTATTTTAATGCGATGGGAAGTTACAAACTGAATTTTTACCCATCCCATGTCCTGCTTATTACGTTAAGTAAGATATATTAACTCCACAGTGTCGTTAGCAGAGACAGTGCGCTCTTGTTGTCGAGGCTCGCGACAAGTGCAGCGATTAGCAGTGCCCAATGCCGCTGCGATTTGTTTATGTTGGCTGAGCGTGGACACTGCAGCAGACGCTTCGCCCTAAACAGAAAGAAGTCACCTTGGCTCTGACTGCAGTGAGCGGATATCACTGCCTGCGTGTTCTTATAGTAACCAACGTGAGACTCTACTCACAGGTGCTATGGAGCAGTTGCAACGGGTATCATGTCATTAGTCATCAGAATATTAACCAGTGATGAAATGTCCACTCTATTTGAATCCCAAGAAAATAGGAACCTTCCCACAAAGGAATGTGAGGTGATATCAAAATTTATCCAACATACAAAAATTAACTGCAGAGCTTTCATGTATGCAGTAATAGCACACAAGGAAATATTATGTCTTGGAAGCGTATATTTCATTTCCTCTTCTCATATTAACGCCCTTGTTTTAATATGAAGTGAGAAAATAAACACGAAAAATTAAAGTTCCTGAGAAGCATATAAGTCATCTCATATCACAACTTTTGTTTTAGTTTGAAGTAAAAAAATAAACAGTTTAGAGTTCTGAAGCATAATATGACACCAGATTCTTATCGTAGGCGCTATCGGAAACGCTAAAAGCAGGGAGCTGTCCATTCTTTTGTCCAACAGTCTGTTTCCTTTCATGTATTACTCCCGCTAGGAGATTCTTAGTTAAGGACTTGTGAGAATCAAGTTCTTCAGCAGAACAAGCCTTATGTTATTGTGCTAATTACGGTATGGAAAAAATGCAACAAAGACGAGTTCCGCTAGAGCAGTGAGGATATTTGCACATGTATGTATTCAGCAATGACTGCCAGCTGCCACAACACTTCACAGAATCCTTGCGGCAGGCAACACAACTGTGCGTGCAGACCTCATTCAGTGCGACGTCAGGAGATGATGAAAACGTCAAATTAACGTCGCTTTCCGAGTCGTATTCAATCCAGAATGAGGTGTTATTAAGGTAGTTGAGCGTTCTAGCAATTACACTTTTATGATTCCCATATGAGTATCTCGATAGCCAAAAGAACACGTTAGTGTGAAAGTATCGGAACTGCATTAATATCAGACTGCAAGAACTTGAGACAATACGTGGAATCTTCTCTTCGCTGGGTGACCTATTACTGTTATTAAGCATTCTCTCCGTCTTGGTCGTAATGCAAATGGAACTTCAGAGGCGCTTTCCGCTATTCTTGACAAACATCAGCAACCTGTAATCACTGAGAGTCACAACTGCGTGATGATAATGGTTCAGGTTGACAGTAGTTGTGGTGTTATGCTGTCAAGCTGCATACAGTAACGTCAATGGTGGCGCACATAATTTAGCGCTGACTCAAAATGGTTCAAATGGCTCTGAGCACTATGGGACTTAACTTCTAAGGTCATCAGTCCCATACAACTTAGTACTAATTAAACCTAACTAACCTAAGGACATCACACACATCCATGTCCGAGGCAGGATTCGAACCTGCGACCGTAGCGGTCGTGCGGTTCCAGACTGTAGCGCCTAGAACCGCTCGGCCACCCTGGCCGGCTTAGCGCTGACTACCTACTTAAGTAAAGATAGTGATGTGGCGTCATCGCTTGTCTTTATTTGGCCTCAGTTTGAGTAATCCGATTCAACGAACATAGTACTCCAATCGCGGGCTCCTAATACAGTATGACTGCAGAGATTATCGTGCTGGTATTACATTAATTCTGCAACGAAATGCTTAACAAATCTTACCCTCAGCTATGCAGCTGGAATGACTCATTACACAAGTACTCCATGTTGCACTTGGTTAAGTGATCAGTTCGCTGCAACCCTGCTTGTCCGCGCGACTGCTTTGGTCGCAGGTTCGAATCCTGCCTCGGGTATCACACACGTGATGCCCTTAGGTTAGTTAGGTTTAAGTAGTTCTAAGTTCTAGGGGACTGATGACCACAGATTTTAAGTCCCATAGTGTTGTTGTTGTTGTTGTGGTCTTCAGTCCTGAGACTGGCTTGATGCAGCTCTCCATGCTACTCTATCCTGTGCAAGCTTCTTCATCTCCCAGTACCTACTGCAACCTACATCCTTCTGAATCTGCTTAGTGTATTGATCTCTTGGTCTCCCTCTACGATATTTACCCTCCACGCTGCCCTCCAATGCTAAATTTGTGATCCCTTGATGCCTCAAAACATGTCCTACCAACCGATCCCTTCTTCTAGTCAAGTTGTGCCACAAACTTCTCTTCTCCCCAATCCTATTCAATACCTCCTCATTAGTTACGTGATCTACCCACCTTATCGTCAGCATTCTTCTGTAGCACCACATTTCGAAAGCTTCTATTCTCTTCTTGTCCAAACTGGTTATCGTCCATGTTTCACTTCCATACATGGCTACACTCCATACAAATACTTTCAGAAACGACTTCCTGACACTTAAATCTATACTCGATGTTATCAAATTTCTCTTCTTCAGAAACGATTTCCTTGCCATTGCCAGACTACATTTTATATCCTCTCTACTTCGACCATCATCAGTTATTTTACTCCCTAAATAGCAAAACTCCTTTACTACTTTAAGTGTCTCATTTCCTAACCTAATCCCCTCAGCATCACCCGATTTAATTTGACTACATTCCATTATCCTCGTTTTGATTTTGTTGATGTTCATCTTATATCCTCCTTTCAAGACACTGTCTATTCCGTTCAACTGCTCTTCCAAGTCCTTTGCTGTCTCTGACAGAATTACATTGTCATCGGCGAACCTCAAAGTTTTTACTTCTTCTCCATGAATTTTAATACCTACTCCGAATTTTTCTTTTGTTTCCTTTACTGCTTGCTCAATATACAGATTGAATAACATCGGGGAGAGGCTACAACCCTGTCTCACTCCCTTCCCAACCACTGCTTCCATTTCACGCCCCTCGACTCTTATAACTGCCATCTGGTTTCTGTACAAATTGTAAATAGCCTTTCGCTCCCTGTACTTTACCCCTGCCACCTTCAGAATTTGAAAGAGAGTGTTCCAGTCAACGTTGTCAAAAGCTTTCTCTAAGTCTACAAATGCTAGAAATGTAGGTTTGCCTTTTCTTAATCTTTCTTCTAAGATAAGTCGTAAGGTTAGTATTGCCTCACGTGTTCCAACATTTCTACGGAATCCAAACTGATCTTCCCCGAGGTCCGCTTCTACCAGTTTTTCCATTCGTCTGTAAAGAATTCGCGTTAGTATTTTGCAGCTGTCCCATAGTGCTCAGATCCATTTGGGGCCAATCCTGCATTTTACTGTTCGTAAATACTCGTATACTTAAGAAATGGTTCAAATGGCTCTGAGCACTATGGGAGTTAACTTCTGAGGTTATCAGTCCGCTAGAACTTAGAACTACTTAAACCTAACTAATCTAAGGACATCAGACACATCCATGCCCGAGACAGGATTCGAACCTGCGACTGTAGCGGTCGCGCGGTTCCAGACTGTAGCGCCTGGAACCGCTCGGCCACCCCGGCCTGCATCCTTGTATACTGACCATTCGTTATTTGACTAAAATTGAACTACAATCTAATTCGCATGTATATGACATCGGTTAGCGCCGGCACAAAGCTATGGTGCAAATGACTCTGAGCACTATGCGACTTAACTTCTGAGTTCATCAGTCGCCTAGAACTTTGAACTAATTAAACCTAACTAAACTAAGGACATCGCACACATCCATGCCCGAGGCAGGATTCGAACCTGGGACCGTAGCGGTCGCTCGGCTCCAGACTGTAGCGCCCAGAACCGCACGGCCACTCCGGCCGCCCACAAAGGTATGACAAAGGGTTGGATGCCGTTGAAGTCCTGTTACATTGATGGCAAGACACATGTTCGCAAACCACCTCTATTGCCTCAAAAAACAATTGCATCTTAAATATCGAAGGACCGACGACCACACTGTCACAGCGCGTTGAAATACAGCAACTTTGGCAGATGAAAATTTGTGACCGACTGGGCTTCGAACCCAGACCTCCTGCTTACTAGACAGACGTTCTGATCACTGCACTATTATTTTTTTTAAATGTTTGAGAAGACTATCAGCACCAGGTAGGCGGAGGCAAAGACGGCAGGGGTCGAAGATCCGAGGCCTGGCCACAATGCCTCTCCCATACCTGGCACTGAGCAGCTGCATTATTCCCATGTATTCCATGTTTGCACCCGTATATTCTTTTAAATTGTAGAACAAAATTTAAGTAGTAGTTTAGGTAAAATAAATTACATATTGCCGCCTCCAATGGCGTGCGTTCCTTGTAGAACATAACTTATAACAATGGAAAGGGTGACGTAAAAATACATAACAAACATGCATTCAGAAATATATTCACATTTTAATTTATTATACACTGGATGCATATGAGGTCTGTAAGGAAGCCATATATTTTTCAACAAATAAAAGAAATTTCGGATCCGGTGGGGTTTTGCCGAATTAGAACAGTTCTGATTTTAGATCCAACATAAAAGAATATTCCAGGAATAAAAAAAGTGGAAGATTAGTATTCCTCTTCTAATGACTAAAACTGCCCACCTCTTTGTAGCTCACATAAAGCAATAGATAAAAAATTTAAAACCATTCCTTATATTTGTTATTCTTCTTCAGCTTAAAATGTTCTACTGCAATATCGAACATGTACTCTACTAAGTTTTGTTTGTTACGACGTAAAACACAGCCGGCCGAAGTGGCCGTGCGGTTAAAGGCGCTGCAGTCTGGAACCGCAAGGCCGCTACGGTCGCAGGTTCGAATCCTGCCTCGGGCATGGATGTTTGTGATGTCCTTAGGTTACTTAGGTTTAACTAGTTCTAAGTTCTAGGGGACTAATGACCTCAGCAGTTGAGTCCCATAGTGCTCAGAGCCATTTGAACGTAAAACACAAACTGTCCCAGAAGCCACGAATAACTGTTATTCTTTGCGGACAGGTAACATTTCCAGTCGGGTTGTAAAGCTTCAGTTATCGGTATTTGACTTTCTGCGGTTCTATTGACAGTGCTAATTTCTTCCTAGTCCAGTTCCAAATTCTGATTCTATTTTCACATGAGAAGATGTGCGCTACAGTTTCTACAAGCCGTCATTTGTCGCCGTATGGAGATGGTCTCAATTTGATTTTCCATGATCGTTCCGCTGTGGGCATGGTTTCGTTTACAAAGTCGCACCATACGCCACTTACTCTAGTTGGTATAATTTTATTGTTGATATTTTTCCAGACGTTCCTCCAGTTTTTTGTAGGTTAAGTTACCGGAATTGGTTTGTGAAGACGATGTCTGGTAATATAATGATAATCGGTTCTAGTGTTGGTTTGTGCTCGTGGAAGTCTTATACAGCTCCAATCGCCATAGTACTTTCGGACGTAATCTAGGCTGGCGTGCTACATTAACAGGAGCGTTCCTATCCCCAGGATCTAACGAGAGGAACAGAAGTTTCGTGATGCCTGTCTTAGTGGCGTGTATTAGTTTAAAAGCACGTCTTTAATTCCAAGTCCTTCGTTTTGCCTCTGCAAAGTTGCCGTGTCGAAGGATACTTTGATGATATTTTGTTTCCACACATACCAAGAGGTTACAGCTTATATTTTTATGTGCAGTGCCCTGCAGTATCGGTAAGACTGTTCCGACGTAATATATTTTTCTAAGTATGTTTGTATTTATAATCTGAACTTTGTGCAGTCGGTCTAACGATCGCATGTCATGGTCCTTCAACAAGGTTCTGATGACATTAAGTTTCCGCTCCCAATTGTTCATGGCCATGCGCTTGGGATTCGCTCTTAACTACAATCCGAGTTGGAGTCTCTCTTCAATTACATCTAACCAGTGCGCACCTATTGCACTATTGTAAGAACCGAGATGCAGTATTTTGGTATTAAAATTTTGTAAATCCGGGTTCGAATCTGGTCAGGCACAAATTTTCATCTGACGCTGTTGTTCTATTTTAATGCCCATGACAGCCTGGACATCTGTCCTTCAATCTTTAATTGATTAAGAAGTCTGTCTATTTCGATTCGCAGTGTCTGTTCTTTCGGAAATGTCCTAAGAACAGACACACAGCCGGCCGCGGTGGTCTAGTGGTTCTAGGCGCGCAGTCCGGAACCGCGGGACTGGTACGGTCGCAGGTTCGAATCCTGCCTCGGGCATAGATGTGTGTGATGTCCTTAGGTTAGTTAGGTTTAAGTAGTTCTAAGTTCTAGGGGACTGATGACCACAGATGTTAAGTCCCATAGTGCTCGAGCCAACAGGCGCACACACACACACACACACACACACACACACACACATTTGTAACATAAGTGCTATTCGGAAAATGTTTGGCAACTCAGTGATGGTGCCGGACTGGAGCTGCATCAACCCACTCATTTCACTAGATATAGTTGTAATTTTCTGAACAATTCCTGTTTAATAAGTGACAGCGACAGTGTCTACCATCGTTTACTTTGTCGGAAACCTGCTTCTCTCTGCCCTAGCCTATACTGTAGCAATGAGTGATTGCTCACATTCTTAATACCTCACTGGACGTGCTACTGCAGCTGTAGCCAAAGATTCAAATCCCGCTAGAAAAGTATGTTTCAAGTCAGATGGTTTTGCTCCTCCCCTACTGTCATTGAAAACGATCGCAACGAAATTAAGTATAGGTATTCTATGAAACCCTTGAGTTCATACTGCGGTGCTGTGAAGATGAAAAAGTAGTTTTCACAATTATCAGATGACAGATGGAATTTGTCAGATTCCACTATTTATGATTGCATCATTAACTGTTGGTTCACAGGCGCTTTTCTGCCGCTTATTGTAACTGTTATTTGTATGTTAGAGCTGGAAGAATAGAAACATCAAATTTTCGCCATATGGAATGTTCGAATTCACCTTAAGTCTTCACGTTTCGAGCAAAGGCAGAATATCCGCCAGGAAAGCTGACAACAATAAGCCAGGCCATGCCTGTCTTCTGGTGGATGTGCCAATGACAGTGATCTCAATAACAATATTGTACAGCAAAGAGGCATTGCCAACTCAACCACTGAAGAAGCTCCAAAATTGTGAATCGCGTCTGGTGAATGCGCTTTCAACGTTTCGATCCGATTAAGACAGTAAAACACAAATAATTGTCGCAGTTATTAATATATGACATTTAGTTTGCATTCAGTGCATCGATGTATTACAAGTAATTGCACTCTAGCCTCTAAACCTAGTTACAGAAATGCGAATAAGACTCATGGGTATATAATGAGGATCTTGCGGCCCTTGCCACCCGCAACTTTGAGATGAAGCTGAAGTCACTTCCGAGGTCACTCACACAACACATCAGCTGGTATCCTTCCTTGCACTATAACTGAAACTTGGCAACAGCGCAGAATATGTTTGGCAACTCTGTGACCTGCGAGTTACTTCCTTGATGGCACAATGCAAGTGATTTTCTCTTGAGACGTGGCATAAGGGTATCAGTTAATGCTTTTGAGTCAACGAAAGTGGTTCCACACGGGAAACACAACTACTCTCGTCTCTTATGTTGCGATTTATTTGCCACAGCGGCTACTGAGCCAGTAAGTACGTGAAAGACCCGTACCTGTTCGCTAGCTCGTAGGTAACGTGCTTGCCTGTCAGGTGCACACTGCCTTTGTTCGCCTTTCGAGACTCGCGGAAAGCAAGATTTTTAATTCTTTTGTAGCAGAACTACAAGCAGGCAGATACAAATTCAATGAGGGAATGGTAAGACAACGCTCTAGCAAAATTCGTCTTGCTACTTTTAGTAATCCTTAGTGTCAAAGCGAAAAACCTTACGGTACTGCGAAATTCATAATGCCACTTTCATTTTCTGCCAACATACTTTTTTGTTTTTGTGAATACGTAATTTTATCTATGAACTGCCACATTTTCATAATACTTACGAAGCAAATCATGTGAGGTAACACTTCACCAACTTGTCGGGAAGGTGGAGAAAGCACTACCCTTTCTGGATGCTCTCTGTATCTTCCTGAATGTCGAGGGGGTTCTACTAATACGACCTTTGAGTAAATGGTTAGAGATGAAGAACCTAGTGGTGAATGAACCCATAGATGAGCTGAATGCGAGAGACTACTCTTGAAAAGAATAAGTAGACGATTTATTCACTGTAAGACTTAGAAAATTTGATAGTATTGTTAAACCTATGTGCACTGAACATTTTGAAAAAGTATTTAAAGACAAGCTGCACGAAAATTGGTGTAGTATTATTTATGGGGAAGCATGTCCAGCACATATACTGAAAAATTATGTTTCTCGATGAAACTTTAGAGAGGGTTGTAGTGTATTTAGAGGTAGCCCTGGATGGAAAACTATTATGAACACCTCACATAAAGAATATATTCCACTGCGAAAGATAATCTTATAAGCACTAGAAGCTGCTGTAGGGTAAACTGGGGTCCAAACCCAGTACGTACTGGATATACAAAAATACCAATGATAATTTATTGTCATATAATATGAACACAGTCGAACAGAAGGTGCTGTAGGGTAAACTGGGGTCTAAACCCAGTACGTACTGGATATACACCTCTGCAAAAGTACCAATGATAATTTATTGTCATATAACATGAACACAGTCGAACAGAAGGTGCTGTAGGGTAAACTGGGGTCTAAACCCAGTACGTACTGGATATACACCTCTGCAAAAATACCAATGACAATTTATTGTCATATAATATGAACACAGTCGAACAGAAGGTGCTGTAGGGTAAACTGGGGTCTAAACCCAGTACGTACTGGATATACACCTCTGCAAAAATACCAATGATAATTTATTGTCATATAATATGAACACAGTCGAACAGAAGGTGCTGTAGGGTAAACTGGGGTCTAAACCCAGTATGTACTGGATATACACCTCTGCAAAAATACCAATGACAATTTATTGTCATATAATATGAACACAGTCGAACAGAAGGTGCTGTAGGGTAAACTGGGGTCTAAACCCAGTACGTACTGGATATACACCTCTGCAAAAATACCAATGACAATTTATTGTCATATAATATGAACACAGTCGAACAGAAGCTGCTGTAGGGTAAACTGGGGTCTAAACCCAGTACATACTGGATATACACCTCTGCAAAAATACCAATGATAATTTATTGTCATATAATATGAACACAGTCGAACAGAAGGTGCTGTAGGGTAAACTGGGGTCTAAACCCAGTACGTACTGGATATACACCTCTGCAAAAATACCAATGACAATTTATTGTCATATAATATGAACACAGTCGAACAGAAGGTGCTGTAGGGTAAACTGGGGTCTAAACCCAGTACGTACTGGATATACACCTCTGCAAAAATACCAATGATAATTTATTGTCATATAATATGAACACAGTCGAACAGAAGGTGCTGTAGGGTAAACTGGGGTCTAAACCCAGTACGTACTGGATATACACCTTTGCAAAAATACCAATGATAATTTATTGTCATATAATATGAACACAGTCGAACAGAAGGTGCTGTAGGGGAAACTGGGGTCTAAACCCAGTACATACTGGACATACACCTCTGCAAAAATACCAATGATAATTTATTGCCACATAATATGAACACAGTCGAACAGAAGGTGGCTGCTAGGGAGACTGGCAAAGTGCAGAGACTGGCTTGCTTTCAAAAACAGACGGAATTAGCAGGACATCCACTCTTGTGATGGATATTAGGCTAGACATGCCCGCCTTACACCTGTGGCTTAAAATGGAGGCCGCAGCAGGGACATAAAGGCTAAAAATTGTAAATAACTGGATATAGTTAGAATATATGGAATCCCAAATCAGTATGGCGATGGCTGGGGAAATGCCAACTAACTATACAACAACTTCTAGCTGTTTCAATAAACCTTGCCACGTAACAGTTGGAAGCAGGGAGCAGTGGAAGAACGAACCACTACACCGTTCAGGAGACATAATATAGTGGCATACTGACAGGTCGAAAACAGATGAAATCACCGGGTCTGGTGTACTGCCTAGAATCTCCTTAGGGAAGATGGCCACAGTATTACATAGTATCTTCTATTAGCATGTGCACGGAGGAGTATTAGAGTAGGCCCTACAAAAATCGTAGCATCTACTTTTATTCAGACAGCCAAGCAGCTCTGAAATCTCTATCAGCCCCTGCGGCCGAAGGTCGTTGCAGAATGCCATGAAGCATTTTCTTTCGGACATGGCCGAAAGAACAGACACCACACATATATCCATATACAGAGTGTTTCAGGAGGAATATTAGATATTTTAGCAAGTGGGAGTACAGACGAATTGCATAAAACAATTCCATATAAATGCGTCCACTTTTTATTGTGTACAGAGATACAGCTGTTAGTACGTAACCATAACAAACTCAAAGCAAAGGCAACGGGGACATTCAAAGATGATTTTCAAAAATTCCCCCACCAACTACAATGCGCATTTGACTTCTCTTGATAACACCACGTGTAGGTCGTCTTTGCGTTCTTTTATGAGGGCTGCACTACTCATAATCCGAACGATCAAATCGGCTCTTGGGTTTACTTTTTCTTTGTAGACTTCACCTTTAACCATCCCCGCAGGCAAAAATCGAAAGAGATAAGGTCCGGGGACCTTGAAGGCCAAGAAATGTGCCCATATCTAATGATCCATCTTCCAGGAAACGTTAGATTTGGATAATGTGTCACCTGACGACTAGAATGTGGAGGAGCCCCGTCATGCTGGAGGAACATACGCATTATTGTAGCCAAATGAACCTCTTCCAATGACGCTGGAAGTGTAGACAACTGGGACCTGTAAGGACCAACATACGAAACGAAAATGCATTGAACCCAGTTATCTGTATGTTCAATAAAAATTGGACGCATGTTATATGTCATTACTTCAACAATTTGTCTATACTACCATTTCCTAAAATATTTACTATACCGCCTGAAACATCCTGTATAATTATTTGGGTCTCCACGGGTCATCGAAAGTTTTCAGTGCTAGACGCACGACATCGTCCGATCCTCGGGGAATACAATGTGGACGCAAGCTAGTGGAACAATGGCCGGGGGGTACCGCGCATGTGGTATGCGGCAAAAATGGGAATTCGCGTCTGACGAGAAGCGTGTGTCGATAGGTGCTGCTGAGAGGTTGATTACTGTGTCATCATAGTGTCCACCGTCGGAGGTTCGAATCCTCCCTCCGGCATGGGTGTGTGTGTTGTCCATAGCGTAGGTTAGTTTAAGTTAGATTAAGTAATGTGTAAGCTTAGGGACCGATGACCTAAGCAGCTTGGTCTCATAAGTTCTTACCACAAAATTACAAAATTTTAATACCAAAATACTGCATCTCGGCTCTTAAAATAGTGCAATAGATGCGGACTGGTTAGATGTAACTGAAGAGTCTCCAACTCCGACTGTGGTTAAGAGTGAACCCCAAGCGCATGGCCACTAACAACTGGGAGCGGAATGTCATCCGAAACTTTTTGAAGGACCACAACAGGACCGGATCTTCGACACCTGCCCTCTTTGCATCCGCCTACCTGGTGCTGAAAGCCTTCTCAAAAATTAAAAAAAAAATAGTGCAGTGATCAGAACGTCTGTCTAGTAAGCAGGAGGTCTGGGTTCGAAGCCCAGTCGGTCACAAATTTTCATCTGCCAAAGTTGCTGTATTTCAACGCGGTGTGACAGTGTGGTCGTCGGTTCTTCGATATTTAAGATGCAATTGTTTTTTGAGGCAATAGAGGCGATTTGCGAACATGTGTCTTGCCATCAATGTAACAGGACTTCAACGGCATCCAACCCTTAGTCATACCTTTGTGGGCGACCGGAATGGCCGTGCAGTTCTGGGCGCTACAGTCTGGAGCCGAGCGACCGCTACGGTCCCAGGTTCGAATCCTGCCTCGGGCATGGATGTGTGCGATGTCCTTAGTTTAGTTAGGTTTAATTAGTTCAAAGTTCTAGGCGACTGATGACCTCAGACGTTAAGTCGCATAGTGCTCAGAGCCATTTGCACCATACCTTTGTGCCGATGTAATATACATGCGAATTAGATAGTAGTTCATATTTAGTCAAATAACGAATGGTCAGTATACAAGTATGCAGGCCGGGGTGGCCGAGCGGTTCCAGGCACTACAGTCTGAAACCGCGCGACCGCTACAGTCGCAGGTTCGAATCCTGTCTCGGGCATGGATGTGTCTGATGTCCTTAGGTTAGTTAGGTTTAAGTAGTTCTAAGTTCGAGCGGACTGATAACCTCAGAAGTTAACTCCCATAGTGCTCAGAGCCATTTGAACCATTTCTTAAGTATACGAGTATTTACGAACAGTAAAATGCAGGATTGGCCCCAAATGGATCTGAGCACTATGGGACTTAAAATCTGTGGTCATCAGTCCCCGAGAACTTAGAACTACTTAAACCTAACTAACCTTAGGGCATCACGTCGCGCGGACAAGCAGGATTGCAGCGAACTGATCACTTAACCAAGTGCAACATGGAGTACTTGTGTAATGAGTCATTCCAGCTGCATAGCTGAGGGTAAGATTTGTTAAGCATTTCGTTGCAGAATTAATGTAATACCAGCACGATAATCTCTGCAGTCATACTGTATTAGGAGCCCGCAATTGGAGTACTATGTTCGTTGAATCGGATTACTCAAGCTGAGGCCAAATAAAGACAAGCGATGACGCCACATCACTATCTTTACTTAAGGAGGTAGTCAGCGCTAAGCCGGCCAGGGTGGCCGAGCGGTTCTAGGCGCTACAGTCTGGAACCGCACGACCGCTACGTTCGCAGGTTCGAATCCTGCCTCGGACATGGATGTGTGTGATGTCCTTAGGTTAGTTAGGTTTAATTAGTACTAAGTTGTATGGGACTGATGACCTTAGAAGTTAAGTCCCATAGTGCTCAGAGCCATTTGAACCATTTTGAGTCAGCGCTAAATTATGTGCGCCACCATTGACGTTACTGTATGCAGCTTGACAGCATAACACCACAACTACTGTCAACCTGAACCATTATCATCACGCAGTTGTGACTCTCAGTGATTACAGGTTGCTGATGTTTGTCAAGAATAGCGGAAAGCGCCTCTGAAGTTCCATTTGCATTACGACCAAGACGGAGAGAATGCTTAATAACAGTAATAGGTCACCCAGCGAAGAGAAGATTCCACGTATTGTCTCAAGTTCTTGCAGTCTGATATTAATGCAGTTCCGATACTTTCACACTAACGTGTTCTTTTGGCTATCGAGATACTCATATGGGAATCATAAAAGTGTAATTGCTAGAACGCTCAACTACCTTAATAACACCTCATTCTGGATTGAATACGACTCGGAAAGCGACGTTAATTTGACGTTTTCATCATCTCCTGACGTCTCACTGAATGAGGTCTGCACGCACAGTTGTGTTGCCTGCCGCAAGGATTCTGTGAAGTGTTGTGGCAGCTGGCAGTCATTGCTGAATACATACATGTGCAAATATCCTCACTGCTCTAGCGGAACTCGTCTTTGTTGCATTTTTTCCATACCGTAATTAGCACAATAACATAAGGCTTGTTCTGCTGAAGAACTTGATTCTCACAAGTCCTTAAATAAGAATCTCCTAGCGGGAGTAATACATGAAAGGAAACAGACTGTTGGACAAAAGAATGGACAGCTCCCTGCTTTTGGCGTTTCCGATAGCGCCTACGATAAGAATCTGGTGTCATATTATGCTTCAGAACTCTAAACTGTTTATTTTTTTACTTCAAACTAAAACAAAAGTTGTGATATGAGATGACTTATATGCTTCTCAGGAACTTTAATTTTTCGTGTTTATTTTCTCACTTCATATTAAAACAAGGGCGTTAATATGAGAAGAGGAAATGAAATATACGCTTCCAAGACATAATATTTCCTTGTGTGCTATTACTGCATACATGAAAGCTCTGCAGTTAATTTTTGTGTGTTGGATAAATTTTGATATCACCTCACATTCCTTTGTGGGAAGGTTCCTATTTTCTTGGGATTCAAATAGAGTGGACATTTCATCACTGGTTAATATTCTGATGACTAATGACATGATACCCGTTGCAATTGCTCCATGGCACCTGTGAGTAGAGTCTCACGTTGGTTACTATAAGAACACGCAGGCAGTGATATCCGCTCACTGCAGTCAGAGCCAAGGTGACTTCTTTCTGTTTAGGGCGAAGCGTCTGCTGCAGTGTCCACGCTCAGCCAACATAAACAAATCGCGGCGGCATTGGGCACTGCTAATCGCTGCACTTGTCGCGATCCTCGACAACAAGAGCGCACTGTCTCTGGTAACGACACTGTGGAGTTAATATATCTTACTTAACGTAATACACAGGACATGGGATGGGTAAAAATTCAGTAGCCTGTTCCCAAGAAACATGTTTGGCCACCAGGTGCAAGCTGCTTTCGTTCGCCTTTCGAGACTCGCTGAAAGCCAGATTTTTAATTCTTTTGTAGCTTAGCTTCAAGCAGGCAGATACAAACGCAATAAGGGAATCGTAAGACAGCGCTTAGCAAAATGCGCCTTGCTACTCTCAGTAACCCTTAGTGTCAGAGCGAAAACCTTACGGTACTGCCAAATTCATAATGACGACATATTTTTTGTTGTTGTGAATACGTAATTATATCTATGAAATGCCACATTTTCATAATAATTGCGAATGATACAGGAAATGAAGTAAATACAGATCTTTTCGAAGTCATAAGTCGGTAATGTCCTACTAATTCGTGTTAAAATAGGCTCAATCGTCTTACAGATACTTAATGCTTTATTAAGATAGTCTGCCGTCGTGATGTTTCTGTAGTATGCTGAATTTAATTTGTATTAGTACAGTGAATATTTTAATTGGATTTTCCATTAGTTTACTAAACGCAACAGTAATCATCAAAGAGAAATTAATCAGCAAAAGAATTTTCTTTCACGATGTCTAAAACGATCTGACAATGCTTAAGTTGTTTACAAATTCTACGCCAGTAGAAACCTGCTGGTTCCAACGATATCATTATACCAGAGTAGTTTTAAGAGTATTATCGTCTAGAAATGAATTGCGTTGACGGTTGATCGATCAAGAGCGGGAAGGGTAAAACTTTACGAATATATGACGAGAGAGGACTTCTCCATCGATACAAGTGCCTGAGAGACGACTTTAATTTCAGTCTCCTGGATAGTTTTGTTCCTCAAATCAAGAAGTGAGTTATCATGCAGTAGCACATGTGATGTAGTTGTGTTGCTCGATTTTCTTACGCTGAGACCGAAAGGTGTCTCAGTTGTTGGCAACAAATTCCAACTGTGTTGCACACAGCCCTTGGGGCAGGATTCGTAGCCCAAAACACACTTTTGGAGCTATCAGATGTAAAATATTATGTTCACACTGCTCTTTGCTCGAGTTTATGGCTTTTGGAGGGGCTCAGCCTTTCATTTCTTCTTAGGAAGTTAACGATAAAGGCATCATAACACGTCACCAGTAACAGTACTGCATACGAATGCTCAATGAGCGACCTGATGACGTTCAATAATAGTCACTCCGTTGACTTTTGTTGTTTCGAATTAGAGCATGCAGTACTCCTACACCAGACATCTGAACTTTGCCTGTTGAATGCAAATGTCGCATGATGGTAAAATGGTGATCTATCACATATATCAGTAGTCGAGACTTCCTTAATGTGGAAAATCATTCATGCCAGAACGATCTTTGTTGAAACAAGAATATCTTTTTCTAGTGTATTTTTCCCAAAAGCACTCGCTCCACACACAATTCAAATCTTTCTAGCTGCCTCCTCTGCATTCACCCCTCTGTTATACCAAAAGTAAACGTTGTGTTGCAGATGTTACACCTATTTCCCACGGGCTCACATAGTCAGACAACGTCTCGGAAGTAGGCAACACTTCCTCCTAACACTTCCGCATCTTACAGTGTTGCCAGATTGTGCATATGGCCGGACTTAGAGTTGTCAGGGGTGGTCAGTTTTATTGGCCACCTTAAGTGAATGACTCGGACTTAGTCTCCGTGGCGGCCGGCCGGCGGTCAGTTTTATTGTCTAAGACTGTACATAAATCCACCCACATAGGGCATCCCATTGTGGCTAATTATTGAGCCCCACAGAGAGAATCTTTGCCCTTGTGTACCCACTCCTTCAACCTATGAGTGTTATTTGGAAAGTAAGGTCCAGTTGGTTCCAAAATGAAAACCACAGTGAAACTCTCATGAAGCTTTGCACAGATGTGTTGGACAGTCTCTCTAGCGTGACCTTCGATCATGTCACATCACTGTTTTCAGTTCTGAGCAGGCAGTGAGAATGTACATGCCTGAAAAAAAGTTTTCATTACTCTGGTTCCCAGAATTCCTGAAGGTAGAGGTTGACTGTGGACATTGTATCACAGACGAAGTTACTTTAACTGTTTAGAGATGTCACTAAACCCACCCAAAGATGTAAACAACCATGCATGAGCAGCGCCTATTAGACGGAGGGGGTCGACAGCCGATCAGTTCGTCATTCCACCAGGGAGGAGGTACATGGCTTGTGTTGTCTGTAGTTCAACGGTACCTAGACGGTCAATCCTGCAGTTCGATCGCATCCGCATTGTTACTTTGTTCCAGGAAGGCCTCAACAAGGAAATTGTCCAGGCGTCTTGGAGTGAACCAAAGCGGTCTTATTCGGACATGGAGGAGATACAGAGAGACAGTAACTGTCAGTGACATGCCTCACTCAGGCCGTCCAAGGGCTACTACTACAGTGGATGACCACTACCTATTGATTACGGCTCGGAGGAACCCTGACAGCAATGCCACCATGTTGATAATGCTTTTTGTGCAGCCACAGAATGTCATGTTATGACTCAAACTGTGTGCAATAGGCTGCAAGATGCACAATTTCACTCCCGATGTGTATGGCGAGGTCCATGCAGTGTGGTACAGATGGGCCCAACAACATGCCGAATGGACTGTTGATGGTTGGCATCATGTTCTCTTCACCGATGAGTGTCGCAAATGCCTTCAACCAGACAGTTGTCAGAGACGCATTTGGAGGCAACCTGGTCAGGCTGAGCGTCTCTCTCTCTCTCTCTCTCTCTCTCTCTCTCTCTCTCTCTCTCTCTCTCTCTCTCACACACACACACACACACACACACACACACACACACACCATCCAGTGAGTGCAGTAAGGTGGAGTTTCTCTTTTTTTTGGGGGGGGGGGGGGAGCATTATGTGGGGCCGACACACGCTGCTGGTGGTCATGGAAGGCGCTATAACGGCTGTACAGTATGTGAATGCCATCCTCCAACCATGCCATGCCATGCCAACCATATTGGCAAGGCATTCATCTTCATGGATGGCAATTCATGCCCCCATCGTGCACATCTTGTGAACGACTTCCTTCAGGCTAACGACACCGCTCGACTAGAGTGGCCATCATATTCTCCAGGCATGAACCCCATCGAACATGCCTAGGATAGATTGAAAAGAGCTATTTATGGATGACGTAACCCACCAACCACTCTGAGGGATCTACGCCGAATCGCCATTGAGGAAGGGGACAATCTGGATCAACAGTGCTTTGATGAACTTGTGGATAGTATGCCATGAGAAATACAGGCATGCATCAATGCAAGAGGACTTGCTACTGGGTATCAGAGATACCGGTGTATACAGCAATTTGAACCACCACCCCAGAAGGTCTCGCAGTGTGGTAGTACAACATGCAACGCGTGATTTTCATGAGCAATAAAAAGGGCGGAAATGATGTTTATGTTCATCTCTATTCAAATTTTCTTTACAGGTTCTGGAACTCTCGGAACCAGAGTGAGACAAAACTTTTTTTGATGTGTGTAAAACGCCTAGAAAAATAGTGTCGTCCACCAAGAATAGCTGACTGCTGAAGTATTTCGCCTGATTTCATGCAACCTCACATAACCTAGCTGTCATGCATTTCCTTGTTCATGACAATTATCAGCCACACACAGTTGGAGGAACGAGGATGTTCCTGGAACATTTTTTATGAGAAGCGTTTGATCATTCACCATATTGGCTGGATTTGGCTCCCTTCAGTTTTCATCTCTGCTTGCATGAACTGCTGGCTATGGAGACACTATTTTGGCACAGGTACCAAGCTACAGACCGGTGTAGTCAATTGACAGAAAGCTTGGGTGGCTGTCTTCTGTGTTGAGGGTATTAGAAAGTTGCTACAATGCTGTGACAAATGTCTAAGTCAGAGCGGCAACCATGTAGAGAAGTAGCTGGCAGGTATAGCTAACTGTTGCAAATAAAACATTTTTGATTTTCATTGTGGTTTCCATTTCACAGCTGAGCAGATCTTACTTCCCAAATAACCCTCGTATTACCCCTATCCTACACTACTACACAAGACACACCAACCTCATCCCCTACTCACTCTCCACTGTTCTTATTCCTTTACCAGCAGCCAATCTGCTCGTCATTGTTGATGTCACTTCCCGCTGTGCTAATGTCCCCAGTACCCATGGCTTTGCTGCTATTGAACACTACCTCTACACCTATACATACACTCTGCAAGCATCAATATATGGTGCATGGCAGAGGACACCATGTACAATTAATAGTCATTTCCTTTCCTGTTCCACTTGCAAATATAGCGAGGAAAAATGACTGTCTCAAGGCCTCCTTACAAACCCTAATTTCTTGCATCTTACCTTCTTGTTCCTTATGTGAAATGTATGTTAGCGGCAGTAGAATCATTTTGTAGTCAGCCTCAAATGCTAGTACTCTGAATTTCCGCAATAGTACCTCGAAAAAAGTGTGTCATATTCCCTCCACGGATTCTCATTTGAGTTCACAAAGCATCTCCATAATACTTGCATGCTGATTGAACCTACCAATAACAAATTTAGCAGCACACCTCTGATTTGCTTCAGTGTTTTACTTTAATCCGAAATGGTGGGATCCCAAACATGTGAATAGAGAATGGGTCATCCTAGTGTTCTATACACTGTCTTCTTTATGAATGAGGTACACTTTGCCCAAACTCTTCCAACAAAACAAACTTAGGTATTCACCTTCCCTACCACCAACCCAGTGGTTAGCATCTCCACCTTTTCTAAAACCTGAGTGACTCAAAATCTACAATGTCCTTCCTGGTCACCATGACCAATTATACCCTCTCCCCCCCTCCCCCTCCCCGCCCTCCCCCTTCTCTCCCTTCTCCCCTCCCCCTTCTCCCCCTCTCCCCCTCCCCCTTCTCCCTCTCCCCCTCTCTCCCCTCCCCCTTTCCCCCTTCACCTTCCCCCCTACCCCATACATCCCCCCTCTCCCTCTCTCCCCCCAACCTAACCCCCCACCTTCCCCCCTCCCCCTCACATTCCCCCTCCCCCTCACCTTCCCCCCTCCCCCTCACCTTCCCCCCTCCCCCTCACCTCCCCCCTCCCCCTCACCTTCCCCCCTCCTCCTCTCTCCCCCACGCCCTCTCTCCCCCTCCCCTCTCTCCCCCTCCCCCTCTCTCCCCCTCCCCTCTCTCCCCCTCCCCCTCTCTCCCCCTCCCCCCTCCCCCCTCACCTTCCCCCCTCCCCCTCTCGCCCCCACCTTCCCCCCTCCCCCTCTCCCCCTCGCCATCCCCCCTCCCCCTCACCTTCCCCCCTCCCCCTCTCACCACTCACCTTCCCCCTCCCCCCTACCCCTCGCCTTCCCCCTCCCCCTCTCCCCCTCACCACCCCACCTCCCCTCGCCTTCCCCCTCCCCCTCTCCCCCTCACCACCCCCACCCCTACGCCTTCCCCCTCACCCTCGCCTTCCCGCCGCCCCCTCACCTTCCCCCTCCCCCTCACTTTCCCTCCTCCCCCTCACCTTCTCCCCTCCCCCTCACCTTGCCCCCCAGCCCCTCTCCCCCACACCCCTCTCCCCCACACCCTCTCACACCCTCCCCCTCTCACAACCTCCCCCTCTCTCACCCTCCCCCTCTCACACTCTCCCCCTCTCTCACCCATCCCCCTCTCACACCGTCCCCCTCTCACACCCTCCCCCTCTCTCACTCTCCCCCTCTCTCCCCCTCCCCCTCCCCCTCTCTCCCACCCCCTCTCCCCTTCCCCGTCTCCACCTCCCCCTCTCCCCCTCCCCCTCCCCACCGCCCTCTCCCCCCTACACCTCTCCCCCTCCCCCCTCTCCACTTCCCCCACTCTCACCCTCCCACCTCTCTCAACCGCCCCCCTCCCCCTCTCACCCTCCCCCTCTCCATCCCACCCTCCCCCTCGCCCTCTCCTCCTCACCACCCTCCCCCTCTCACCCTCCCCCTCTCCCCCTCCCCCTCTCACCTACCCCCTCTCCGCCTCCCCCTCCCCCTCTCACCCTACCCCTCTCTCCCTCCCCTGTTCCCCTCCCCCTTTCCCCTCCCCCTCTCACCCTCCCACCTGCCCCTCCCCCGCCCCACCTGCTCCCCTCCCCCACCCCTCTTCTCTCCCCTCCCCCTTTTTTCCCCCACCCCCCTCTTCTCTCCCCTCCCCCTCTTCACCCCTCCGACCTCTTCTCACCCCTCCGACGTCTTCTCTCCCCTCCTCCCTCTTCTCACCCCACCCCCTCTACCCCCACTCCCCTCCCCTCTCCCTCCATCCTCCCCCTACCCTCTCCCTCCATCCTCCCCCTACCCTCTCCCTCCATCCTCCCCTCTCCCCCTCTTCTCTCCCCTCTCCCCCTCTTCTCTCCCCTCCCCCTCCTCTCTCCCTTTCCCTCCTCTCTCCCCTCCCCCTCTTCTCTCCCCTCCCCCTCTTCTCTCCCCTCCCCCTCTTCTCTGCCCTCCCCCTCTTCTCTCCCCTCCCCCTCTTCTCTCCCTTCCCCCTCTTCTCTCCCTTCCCCCTCTTCTCTCCCCTCCCCCTCTTCTCTCCCCTCCCCCTCTTCTCTCCCCTCCCCCTGTTCTCTCCCCTCCCCCTGTTCTCTCCCCTCCCCCTGTTCTCTCCCCTCCCCCTGTTCTCTCCCCTCCCCCCTCTTCTCTCCCCTCCCCCTCTTCTCACCACCCCCTCTATCACCATTCCCCTCTTCCTCCATCCTCCCCTCCCCTCTGCCTCCCTCTTCCCCCCTGCCTCTCCCTCCATCCTTCCCCTCCCCTCTCCCTACATCCTCCCCCCACCTCTCCCTCCATCCTTCCCCTCCCCTCTCCCTCCATCCTCCCCCTCCCTCCCCATCCACCCTCACTCCCTCCCCCTCCACCCTCACTCCCTCCCCCTCCACCCTCACTCCCTCCCCCTCCACCCTCCCTCTCCACCCTCTCCCGCCCCCTCTATCCCCCTACCCTCTCTCCCTCCCCCTCCACCCTCCCTCTCCACCCTCTCCCGCCCCCTCTATCGCCCTACCCTCTCTCCCCGTCCACCTCCCTTTACTCCCCCTCCACCTCCCCTTTCTCCCCCTCCACCTCCCTTTACTCCCCCTCCACCTCCCCTTTCTCCCCCTCCACCTCCCTTTACTCCACCTCCACCTCCCCTTTCTCCCCCTCCACCACCCCTTTCTCCCCCTCCACCTCCCGTTTCCACCCCTCCACCTCCCCTCTCTCTCCCTCTCCCTCCACCTCACACCCTCTCTCCCTCTCTCCCTCCCTCTCCCCCCACCTCACACCCTCTCTCCCTCTCTCCCTCCCTCTCCCACCTCTCTCCCACTCCCTCCACTACCCCTCTCTCCCCCTCCACCTCCCCTCTCTCTCCCTCTCCCTCCACCTCACCCCCTCTCTCCCTCCACCTCCCCCCTCTCTCCCTCCCCTTCCCCCCTCTCTCTCCCCCTCCACCTCAGCCCCTCTCTACCTCTCCCTCCACTGCAAACCCTCTCTCCCTCCCCCTCCACTGCAGCCCCTCCCTCCCTCCCCCTCCTCTCTCCCTCCCCTCCTCTCTCCCTCCCCCTCTTCCTCCCTCCCTCTCCCTCCTCCTCTCTCACTCCCACTACCCTCTCTCTCTGCCCCCTCTCCCTCACCTCCCCCTCTCTCCCTCTCCTCCCCATCCACACTACCCTCTCTCTCCCTCCCCTCCCCATCCAATCTACCCTCTCTATCCCTCCCCTCCCCCTCCACACTCCCCTCTCTCTCCCTCCCCTCCCCCTCCACACTCCCCTCTCTCCCCCTCCCCCTCCACACTCCCCTCTCTCCCCCTCGCCCTCCCCCTCCACACTCCCCTCTCTCCCCCTCGCCCTCCTCCTCTCACTCCACTCTCCCCCTCCCCCTCTCACTCCCCCTCCCCCTCTCACTCCCCCTCCCCCTCTCACTCCCCCCTCCACCTCTTACTCCCCCTCCCCCTCTCACTCCATCTTCCCCCTCCCCCTCTCACAACATCCTCCCCCTCCCCCCTCTCACACCACTCAACTCCTCCCCCCTCTCACTCCCCCCTCCTCCTCCCCCCTCTCACTCCACCATCTCACTTCCCTCCCTCTCTCTCCCTCCACCCTCCCCCTCCCCATCCATCCCTCCACTCTCCCCCTCCCCAACCCTCCCTCCACCCCCTCTCTCCCTCCACCCTCCCCCTCCCTCCCTCCACCCCCTCTCTCCCTCCACCCTCCCCCTCCCTCCCTCCACCCTCCACCCTCCCCCTCCCCTCCCTCCACATCCCTCCACCCTCCCCCTCCCTCCCTCCACCCTCCCCCTCCCTCCCTCCCTCCACCCTCCCCCTCCCTCCCTCCCTCCATCCCTCCCTCCACCCTCCCCCTCTCTCCCTCCCCCTCCCCCTCTCTCCCTCCACCCTCCCCCTCTCTCTTTCCACCCTCCCCCTCTCTCCCTCCACCCTCCCACTCCCCCTCTCTCCCTCCAACCTCCCCCTCTCTCCCTCCACCCTCCCCCTCTCTCCCTCCACCCTCCCCCTCTCTCCCTCCACCCTCCCCCTCTCTCCCTCCACCCTCCCCCTCTCTCTCCACCATTCCCACTCTCCCTCTCTCCCTCCACCCTTCCCCCTCTCCCTCTCTCCCTCCACCCTTCCCCTCTCTCCCTCTGCCTCGCTCCCCCCACTCCCCCCTCTCTCTCTCTCACATACTTAATTCTCTACTTCTCTCTGGAAGTTGTCACCTACAAACAAATCCATGTTGCAGCAATATGCACCCCAATGGGGGGTCGAACCTTTTTGTGAGCCATCTAAAGGAATCCTTCACTAACCGCCCACAATTTCAAAAGCTCTCACGTAGCTCAGATTCACTGATGACATCTTAACGATCTGGGTTGAGGGTGAGGCCATCCTATTCACATTCGTCCAGAACCTCAACACCATCTCTCACATTTACTCTACCCATTGCTCCTCAACCCAACAAGCCACCTTCCTTGATGATGACCTCCACCTCGAGGATGGCTACATCAGAACCTCCATCCACATCAAATCTATCAACTGTCAATAGTTCCTCAATTTTGACAGCTGCCATCCATTCTACACCAAGATACATCTTCCACACAACCTAGCCACCTGTGGTTATCACATTTGTGGTGACAAGGAGTCCCTCTCCAAATATGCCAAATGTCTCACTGAGGCCTTCACAGACCAATATATCTTCTCCAGTCACCATCCTTCACATACCTCTTGTCCGACCACATAGGAACACCTCTGTCATGACTCAGTAATACAGAGGAATGGAGCAACTAAATCATATTATCCACCAGGGTTTTGACTACCTCTCATTGTGTCCTGAAAAGAAAATAATATCTTCGCCTCTACCTTCGTTATCCCTCCCAAAGCAGTATTCTGCTGCCCAACTATGCAATATACACTCCTGGAAATTGAAATAAGAACACCGTGAATTCATTGTCCCAGGAAGGGGAAACTTTATTGACACATTCCTGGGGTCAGATACATCACATGATCACACTGACAGAACCACAGGCACATAGACACAGGCAACAGAGCATGCACAATGTCGGCACTAGTACAGTGTATATCCACCTTTCGCAGCAATGCAGGCTGCTATTCTCCCATGGAGACGATCGTAGAGATGCTGGATGTAGTCCTGTGGAACGGCTTGCCATGCCATTTCCACCTGGCGCCTCAGTTGGACCAGCGATCGTGCTGGACGTGCAGACCGCGTGAGACGACGCTTCATCCAGTCCCAAACATGCTCAATGGGGGACAGATCCGGAGATCTTGCTGGCCAGGGTAGTTGACATACACCTTCTAGAGCACATTGGGTGGCACGTGATACATGCGGACGTGCATTGTCCTGTTGGAACAGCAAGTTCCCTTGCCGGTCTAGGAATGGTAGAACGATGGGTTCGATGACGGTTTGGATGTACCGTGCACTATTCAGTGTCCCCTCGACGATCACCAGTGGTGTACGGCCAGTGTAGGAGATCGCTCCCCACACCATGATGCCGGGTGTTGTCCCTGTGTGCCTCGGTCGTATGCAGTCCTGATTGTGGCGCTCACCTGCACGGCGCCAAACACGCATACGACCATCATTGGCACCAAGGCAGAAGCGACTCTCATCGCTGAAGACGACACGTCTCCATTCGTCCCTCCATTCACGCCTGTCGCGACACCACTGGAGGCGGGCTGCACGATGTTGGGGCGTGAGCGGAAGACGGCCTAACGGTGTGCGGGACCGTAGCCCAGCTTCATGGAGACGGTTGTGAATGGTCCTCGCCGATACCCCAGGAGCAACAGTGTCCCTAATTTGCTGGGAAGTGGCGGTGCGGTCCCCTACGGCACTGCGTAGGATCCTACGGCCTTGGCGTGCATCCGTGCGTCGGTGCGGTCCGGTCCCAGGTCGACGGGCACGTGCACCTTCCGCCGACCACTGGCGACAACATCGATGTACTGTGGAGACCTCACGCCCCACGTGTTGAGCAATTCGGCGGTACGTCCACCCGGCCTCCCGCACGCCCACTATACGCCCTCGCTCAAAGTCCGTCAACTGCACATACGGTTCACGTCCACGCTGTCGCGGCATGCTACCAGTGTTAAAGGCTGCGATGGAGCTCCGTATGCCACGGCAAACTGGCTGACACTGACGGCGGCGGTGCACAAATGCTGCGCAGCTAGCGCCATTCGACGGCCAACACCGCGGTTCCTGGTGTGTCCGCTGTGCCGTGCGTGTGATCATTGCTTGTACAGCCCTCTCGCAGTGTCCGGAGCAAGTATGGTGGGTCTGACACACCGGTGTCAATGTGTTCTTTTTTCCATTTCCAGGAGTGTACTTGTTCATTCCTAGTCCACCCCTGCATCCAACCCCTTGCCTCATGGCTCACATCTCTGCTGTAGACTTAGATGCAAGACCCGTACTATACATACTCCCACTACCACCTACCACAATCCTGTGACAATCATCTCCTATCCCTTCAAAGGCATGGTCACCTATGGAAAGAGCCATGTGATCTACTGACTTAGCTGCACTGGCTGTGCCACATTCTATGTGGGAATGACAACTAACAAGCTGCCTGTCTGCTTGAATGGTCACTGCCAAACTGTGGCCTAGAGACGGCTGGATCACCCAGTTGGTGAGCAAGCCACCTAACATGATGTGCTTCACTTTAATAACTGTTTCACAGCCTATACCACCTGGATTCCTCCCATCAGCACCACATCTCCCAAATAGTGCAAATGGGAACTCTCCCTGCAATACATCGTGTATTTCCAGTACACCTCTGACATCAACATTCGTTAGTTCCTGTCCTCCACCTGCCTCTCCCCTTCCCTGACCCCAGTGCAGTACTACACCTGATTTCTATCGCTCCAGCACAGCTGCATAATCCTTATTTCTCTCTCACCAAGCAAGATGGCACAGAGGTTAGCGTAAGACTCGCATTTGGGAAGACAATGGTTCAGATCGCTGTCCATCCATCCTTTTTTAATGCTTTGGTGATTTCCATAAACAGCTTAAAGCACATGCCAGACAGATTCCTTTGAAAAGGATGTGGCCTATTTCCTTCCCAACCCTTCCGTAATCTGAGCTTGTATCTTCTTTCTTTGCAACTTATCTCCTCGTAGCCTCCTCCACATACAGCCTCCCAGTGCTGCTGTTCCCTCACCACTACCTTGCTACCACTCCCCTTCCCTGCTTCTCACAATTTCCGTACTGCTGCTTTGCATCCCAGTAAGATTGCTGTTCATCTCATACGCAGTTGCAGTCTATCACTAATGTTTAAGGACTACAGTGACTATTGTGTGCGTGCGTGCGCACGCGCTCGCGCTTGTCTTGCATGAGTCTGTGTGTTTTTTCTACATCTGATGGACTTAGTCGGAAAGCTGAATATTTCTAGTATTCTTTCGCATTGTGCCTGTCAGTAACGCAACACATACTCTGAAAGGTGACTAGCAATTTATCCTTTCCGTAATGTTGTTATTCCTTCCTCAATTTCCCACTGTTTGATTTAAACAAGAGACGATTTAAGAATTACTGGGGAGAGGTACAAAAGTTCTCAAATTCCTAATGCTGAGCAGCAGTGGCGGCTCATCCAATACAATATTCGATGTTTACAATCATATTCTGGTGTACAGAGCACAATAAATTTTAATATGTAACTAGACGACTTTAGATAATGTGTATAGTCGTGAAATGAATAAACAGATTAGTTAAAAAAGCAGTCGTATTATTTAACCTTTTCGCGGCCGCATTTTTTTTGTAGCAACTCAGCGAAGATATTTTTTTGCTGTTCTGTTAGAATTGTGATCATGTGACTATATTTTTTGATAATTTTATTTTTGTGATTTAGGGCCAAGAACTATGATGGTACATGTATTACCAAGCACCTTTGTGAGGTATTAAAACTATGCTGGTAAATGGACTTCCCACTTTGCTTTTGTGAGCTGTCACGTGTTGCCATTACCTGTAAAAAAATAATGAACAGTATTTTGTGTTTTTACTGCATGTTTTCTTTTACTTTATTTAAAAAGTTTACTTACCACAAAGTGGCAACAATCCTAAACTTTATCACGCCATAGAGGTACGAGCTGATACAGATCACAATAATGTATATTGCAGAAGCGAAGCAAATGTGTTCCGACAACAGTAGTGATCCCACCACAAAAATAAACTGATTGTTGTAGCAGTTTTCGTACACCTGGTGCAATGTACTACCATAAGATGTCAGGCATAGACAGAGGTGATAAGACATATTCCGAAAAGCTTTGGGATAGCCCTAATTTCCAGGAAGTATGCTTCCCAAGGGCCACTAACGACAGATTAATTTTGTGGTAAGCATACTTCCAAAGTCCCTCCCAGAAACTACTTTGGTGATGACCATACTTCCCAAGATCCAATAAAACACAGTTGTTTAGTGGGATATATACTTCACACACTCCTGAAGGCTATATTTCACAACAAAAAGAAACTACAGCTGGTGCAGCGGACTGCAGGTACCGGTACCCCTTAAACACTGTAAGGAATTACATTTATTGGGAAGTATGTCCCCCATGGACCGCCAAAGGGTGAAGTTAAATAAACTGCTATTATAAACACATTCACATGTCAACTGATGAGCGCTGCAAACCCGTGTTTGTTTAGAGGCCCGTTTTGTGCGTGATGAATGGGCAATAAAACAAAGTCTTAGTATTTATATTATATACGATAGAAATAAAACTACGTTAAAACTGTATACAATATTTAAGGCAAACAACATAACTAGTTACATATAAAAATGTAACAACGTATTTCTATAAAATCAGTGTCTTTTAGCAGGAGTTTCATTATCATCAATATTTGACGCGATTTTGTGAACACCTTTTCTTTTCATTTTTTGAGACTTGGCTGATCGTCCTCACTGACTCCTTCCATTACCGTGCGGAAGAGCCCTTCCTTTTTGTGACGAGCGATAGATATAGTTGTACATTAATTTTTTGAGATCTGTAGCTCGTAAGGCATTTCCTTCTGCGCTGTTGTCACCTGTCATAACTACTTTCGAGTGAAAAACCTGGCAAGTCTCCATTAAATAATATTTTGCAGACTGATAGCCGTGTATGTAATTTTCTCGAGAGTCGCGTGTGCAAAATTAACAGCAGACAAATCACCAATTTTCGCTGCAGCAAATATAAATGTAACACAGGCATTTGTTTGATCACAGGACCCACTTGTCTCTGTAAACACCATTTCATCAGCCAAACCAGCCATAAACACGTGCTGCATAGTACAGTAAAAACTCGATTAACCGTCACTCTTTAAACCGTCAGTTTCTGTTAACCGTCACTGCTGTAACAGCATAATAATACTGTAATAACAGAATGCTCTAAGGTGCAGTGACGCGTTCACTTTGTTTATTTACTCTATTTTAGTGGGAAGTGAAAGTACCCGCCCGCCGTAGAATGGTACATAAAATATGACCATCAGTTGACGTGCTAACACATCTCCCCCTTTTCTTATCTTTGTCTCACTCGTGAGTCAACAATCACCACTGTATAGGTTTCCAGTTGTGGCGAGAAGACTGTAATTGTCGCAGTGTATCTAGCGGGCTGTGCCGTGTCACGTGTTTTCCACTTGAATAAGCTTTATTGACTAATATTTTACACTACCGTGTTTAGTGCAGGTGTGTGTGATACAGTGACTTGATAAAATGTCTGAAAAACGTAAATGTGTTGTTTTAGGACTTAATCAAAAACTTGAAATTATGAAACGCCTAAGAAAGGGCGAAACTGCGACAAGTTTAGCGCTGATTTATGGTATTGGAAGAACAACTGTTAACGATATAAAACGTGATGCTGATAAAATAGAACAACATGTGTCAACAATGCAGAGCATGGATGGAGATGTGCGAACAAGAAGGACAATGAAACCTGCAAAATATGATGAATTGGACACTGCAGTGTACCGATGGTTTATACAAGCAAGAAGTCAGGGGATTCCACTTTCAGGGCCTATAATAATGGCCAAGGCTGTTGAAATGAACAACAAACTTGATGGTGACTCGTCTTTTAAAGCAAGTATCGGATGGCTCGACAAGTTTAAATTTCGTCACAGCATTCGCCAACTTGATATCAGTGGAGAAAAACTCGGCGCGAATAGCTCTGTAATTGCTGAGTTCCGGGAACAATTTAAAGAAAAAATGGCTGAATTGAATCTTGTTAGGGAACAAGTTTACAATTGTGATGAAACTGGGCTTCATTGGAAGGCTTTACCACAAAATACATTAGCATCACTCTCTGTAAAAGCTGCTCCAGGTTTCAAAGTACAAAAAGATCACATCACCGCTATGGTTTGCGCAAATGCGACCAGCAATCATAGGCTACCCCTACTTGTGATTGGGAAACCAAGAAAACCTCGTGCATTCAAGAATTTGAATCTGAATGCTCTCTCTGCTCAATACTACGCCCAGAAGAGTGCTTGGATGGATCAATCAATTTTTTCTGACTGGTTTCACAAACAATTTGTCCCTCAAGTTAGAGCGCATTTGGCTGAAAAAAAGTTGCCACAGAAAGCGCTAGTGCTATTAGGCAATGCCCCAACACACCCTACTTGTGAAATGAAAAGTGATGATGGCAACATAACATGTCTCTTCCTTCCAGCAAATACAACTTCACTTATACAGCCCATGGATCAGGGAATCATCGAAAATATGAAACTTCGTTATAGAAAAATATTTATCGAAAGTTTGCTCTCATCTGATGAATCAAAATCTGAAAAACAGTTTTGGAGGTCTTAGAGTATTAAAGATGCCATTTTCAATGTTGCCAGTGCATGGAGTGAATTGTCAGTGTCAAATCTCAAGAACGGCTGGAATAAACTTTGGCCTCAACCTAGAGGTGAAGAATCAGAGGAACCTGAGTGTGTGACAGTTGACGAGATGGTCAATTTGTGCAATAATTTACAAATCAGCACAAATTTGACGTCAGAAAAAGTATCAGAGTGTTTAGAGTGTGACAAAGTGGACGGGGGTTTTCAAATTTTGAATGGTGACGAAATTGTTGCCAGCATTAAGTGCCACCGAAGAAGAAGAAGAAGAAGAAGAAGGGGCTGATGAAGACGAGTGCTCAAACCATGAAAAAAAACTATTAGCCATTCAGAGGCCGAAACAATGCTGTCAGAGTGTAAAGAATGGTTTGAAAGTCAAGAAGAGGCTAATGCAATGCTCCGAAAAATACACTCCTGGAAATGGAAAAAAGAACACATTGACACCGGTGTGTCAGACCCACCATACTTGCTCCGGACACTGCGAGAGGGCTGTACAAGCAATGATCACACGCACAGCACAGCGGACACACCAGGAACCGCGGTGTTGGCCGTCGAATGGCGCTAGCTGCGCAGCATTTGTGCACCGCCGCCGTCAGTGTCAGCCAGTTTGCCGTGGCATACGGAGCTCCATCGTAGTCTTTAACACTGGTACCATGCCGCGACAGCGTGGACGTGAACCGTATGTGCAGTTGACGGACTTTGAGAGAGGGTGTATAGTGGGCATGCGGGAGGCCGGGTGGACGTACCGCCGAATTGCTCAACACGTGGGGCGTGAGGTCTCCACAGTACATCGATGTTGTCGCCAGTGGTCGGCGGAAGGTGCACGTGCCCGTCGACCTGGGACCGGACCGCAGCGACGCACGGATGCACGCCAAGACCGTAGGATCCTACGCAGTGCCGTAGGGGACCGCACCGCCACTTCCCAGCAAATTAGGGACACTGTTGCTCCTGGGGTATCGGCGAGGACCATTCGCAACCGTCTCCATGAAGCTGGGCTACGGTCCCGCACACCGTTAGGCCGTCTTCCGCTCACGCCCCAACATCGTGCAGCCCGCCTCCAGTGGTGTCGCGACAGGCGTGAATGGAGGGACGAATGGAGACGTGTCGTCTTCAGCGATGAGAGTCGCTTCTGCCTTGGTGCCAATGATGGTCGTATGCGTGTTTGGCGCCGTGCAGGTGAGCGCCACAATCAGGACTGCATACGACCGAGGCACGCAGGGCCAACACCCGGCATCATGGTGTGGGGAGCGATCTCCTACACTGGCCGTACACCACTGGTGATCGTCGAGGGGACACTGAATAGTGCACGGTACATCCAAACCGTCATCGAACCCATCGTTCTACCATTCCTAGACCGGCAAGGGAACTTGCTGTTCCAACAGGACAATGCACGTCCGCATGTATCCCGTGCCACCCAACGTGCTCTAGAAGATGTAAGTCAACTACCCTGGCCAGCAAGATCTCCGGATCTGTCCCCCATTGAGCATGTTTGGGACTGGATGAAGTGTCGTCTCACGCGGTCTGCACGTCCAGCACGAACGCTGGTCCAACTGAGGCGCCAGGTGGAAATGGCATGGCAAGCCGTTCCACAGGACTACATCCAGCATCTCTACGATCGTCTCCATGGGAGAATAGCAGCCTGCATTCCTGCGAAAGGTGGATATACACTGTACTAGTGCCGACATTGTGCATGCTCTGTTGCCTGTGTCTATGTGCCTGTGGTTCTGTCAGTGTGATCATGTGATGTATCTGACCCCAGGAATGTGTCAATAAAGTTTCCCGTTCCTGGGACAATGAATTCACGGTGTTCTTATTTCAATTCCAGGAGTGTACGAAATATTGCCGCGGTGAAAGCTCGAACATCAAAAAGGCAGAAGAAATTGACTGACTATTTCCAAGCTAGATAAACTATTTCACCTGCAAGCTTACAGTACAGTACAGTACTATACATTACGTATTTTGCAACTTTTGTAGCTACTGTACGGATGTTTTTATCATGTAATAAATAGTTTTATTTGCTATTACAATCGTGTTTAATTTGTTTTCGCTCCGAAATATTATTATATTACTGTGAGAGTGATATGTGTCTATACATAAAATAATTGATTGAGGTTATGTTTTGGAGGAATACAATGTTTCTGTTATCCGTCCATTCGCTCAACCGTCATGACCACGGTCCCGAAGATGACGGTTAATCGAGTTTCCACTGTAAGTGCTTTATAATGTACACAGCTGGTTCTTCTTTGACAGAGTTATATACATTTGTGCTGGCTAGCTCAATCTTCTTTTCTTTAAAACATCGCTAACATTACTGATGTCTCGTGGCCCATAGGTTCGATGACGCCATTGTTCATGTAGATAAGTAACTTGATGGTCAAATGAATCTTTTTACACATTACACAACGTAATATAAGCGTTTTTCTCACATTCATTGATGACAGACATTTCGTGATATGATTTGGCTGCTGCAGCTGTCATGCCACCTTCAAAATATGGTTCAAATTGCTTTATAGTGTCTTTAGAAGAATGAAGTAGGCTCAGTTCTTGGACGACATTGACTTTATGGGAATGATAATAGGTACACTATTAAGACATTCAATCTCCATCTCATTAATGGTGATTTTTTTTTATTTTAAGGTAGGGTAAATCCAGTGGCGTAGCGTGAGGGGAGACTTTGAGACTTAGTCTCCCCTGTATTCCTGCTTAAAAGAGATGCAATAGTAATTCATAACCAAAATATAATAACTTTCTACTAAGAGCTCTAAATGTGCGAAGACATCAGTTTTGTAGCCCGCGCTGCACCCTGAGTATTGGTGTATTTTCCTGCTTGAGACTCTACTGCTCTCAGTCTCTGCATCCCTTCCCTTACCTGGCTGTGTGCGCCTGAGCGTTCTCGGCTCCCCTCCACTTCCCCTCTTCCACGAAGGCTGATGCGCTGCACTTGCTAGCAGGTATCAAGACTAGTCTCTGCCCCTTCTATGCTGGCTTTTAACATGGAAGTGAACAGTCGCGCGGTTTGTGTTCATAGTTATTTTTGTGTGATTTTAGCGCATATTTTCGTTGTGTCGCCAACATGAGTGAGCCAGCAACTGAACACCTTATAGAATTTATATTAAAAACGCCTTTTTCTACATTAACAAACGAAAAAAGTGCGAATTGAAGGACAAACGACCTATTCCTATAATCAGTGTAAATTTAAGTGAAACCAAACAAAAACGCACTTTTCAGACAGCCTGGTACGAAAAGTATACTTGGCTGACTGCGACTGCAGTTAATAACAGATTATATTGTTATATATGTCTTCTGTTCGGTGGTGAAAAGGAATGGTGTAGTGAGGGCATTTGTACAATACAGAACTTTGACAGGAAAACACAAAAGCATCAGATATCAAAACGTCACCCGCAGAACAAAGAATCATTTCAGTTATTGGGCAAAAGTAGAATTGAGCACGCCCTTTTTGAAGCCACTCGTCTGACGGCAACGAAATCAAATGAACAAGTTGCATCCAACAGGAGAGTATTGCCTCGTTTTATTCAGGCAATTGTATTCATTTGTAAACAAGAACCAGCCTTTTGCGGCCATTGAGAAGACGAATCCTCTAGCAACTACGGTAACACTATGGAATTGTTGGATTTACTAGCTCAATGAGAGCAGTTAATCCGAGACCATCTGTCATCTTCAACCTTTAAAGGAACTTCTCCAGATATACAGACTGATTTAATAGAAACTAAAGGAATATTTGTTAAATATGTCTGTTTATACATTAGAAGAGTTTTATGATACAAAAATGGAAATAGCATTTAGATAGAATTATCCATCTTGTTAACAAAGAAATGTGCTTGCAATTTTTCTCCAAATTAAAACATGAAATTTTGTATTAACACTCAAAGAAATCCGCTGTTATATGTACAATATCTGTTTTTCCTCTAAACTTTGTATTAACTATATGCAGTTATGTAGAACATTTTTTATATATTTAATGAAGACTGTTTCGTATCTTTTTGTATGTTTATTGTTTTGTATGTTTGACTCGTTCCACATCTCATGTGACGTGCTCACAATACGAGATCTACGGAACATGAAATAAATAAATAACTTTGGCAGTTAATGAGAAAATAAAATCTGAAATTCAGAACTGCAATTTCATTTCGATCCAGGCTGATGAAACTTTAGACACGTCATGCAAGAGTCAAATGATTATAATATTCAGGCACTGTACTGCAGACAAAATTGAGGAAAGATTCGTTGGATTTTAAGATGTTTCTGGAGATAAAACTGCTGGAGGTTTGTCAAACATTATTCATGCAGTATTGAAAGAATGGAATATGGAAGGAAAAGTGGCTATTCAAACAGATGATGGCGCTTCAGTAATGGAGGGCAGAGAAAGGGGACTACAACAATTGGTGAAGCAGTTCTGTCTCCATGTGCTGTATATTCATTGTTATGCACACCACGTGAATTTGGCACTGTTACATGCCTCCAAAATCATATGACAAGTATGCATGTTTGTAAGTGATAGTACTACATTCCATTCGTTTTTCAGCAAATCATCAAAACTGACTGTATTTCTTACTGAGAAAGATTTAAACTGCCATACGCGAGCAACACTCGCTGAAACTTTCGTTCCAGGGCAATTTCAACAATATCTAGTCATTTCTCTGAGTTATATGGTGTTTTTAATTATATAATTGATGATACAGACTCTCAATGGGACCCAGAATCTTTGAGCTGTGCTGCGGGAATGAAACGACGAATGGATGATCCTACGTTTGTGTACTTGCTTTGCTTCTACGGAGGGTGCTTTATTTACGTCGATCATCTCTCTAATGTTCTTCAGTCAAAATCTGTCAGTATAATTGCTTGCCACGATGAAATAGGAACGCCGGCCGCGGTGGTCTCGCGGTTCTCGGCGCTACAGCCTGGAGCCACGCAACCGCTACGGTCGCAGGTTCGAATCCTGCCTCGGGCATGAATGTGTGTGATGTCCTTAGGTTAGTTAGGTTTAAGTAGTTCTAAGTTCTTGGGGACTGATGACCACAGCTGTTAAGTCCCATAGTGCTCAGAGCCATTTGAACCATTGAACGAAATGGGAACTATTTTGATAAACTTATGACAATTAAGAACGGAAACATTCGTTGATGAATGCATTAAATGCAGCTTGTGTTTGAATAGCAACTTATCATTCTGTGACAGTCAAAAGACACCTCACAGGGCATTAACTTACGAGCTAATGGATTTGCAAATTGTTCAGATGGAAAGAAGATTGAAAGACTTTATCCCAAATTCAGTTTGTTGAACTACTGAACGAAAAGTGTTTCCCAAACTATCAAAAAGAATTCTCAAAGTTCAAACTGCTTCAGTTATTAGAACAGTATCCTTTTTACGAACAAGAACAACTTCAGCATGAACTGTGTAACATATACGCTGATGAGAAAAAACACTTATCTCAAAGAATCCTGTTAAAGTACATTGTCAACAATGATTTAAACTCTGTTTATGAAGAAACAACGAAGTTCCTGCTTTTGGTTTTGACCCTACTCGCAATTATAGCAAGCATAGAACGAAGCATTAGTACTCTTAAATGAATGAAGAATTATTTAAGGGATTGAATGTCCAACACCCGGCTGTCGTGTTTGAGCACGTTAGCAATAGAAAAGACACTACTTGGAGAGCTATCCAGTGATAAGAACTTTGTAGACAGAGTTATAGACTTATTCGTGCAAAGAAAAGACAGGCGCATTGCATTGTGCACAAGAAAATATAAGTGCTTCTCCTCTTGCTGCTGGCGTTCTCCAAATTTGTCATCCTTTCTTGAACAAGTTAGTTATTATTATTATTAATATTATTATTATTATTAGTGGAGGTGGAAGTGGTAGTAGTAGTAGTAGTAGTAGTAGTAGTTGTTGTTGTTGTTGTTTTATTTTATGCATTTTGTTTAAATTAGTGTTTATTGTACTATTTTGTCTCCCTATAATAACTGTAGAGTCTCCCCAACCTTTACAACCATGCTATGCCACTGGGTAAATCCAGGAGAGGCGCCGCATGCAGTATAGACATTGCGCCCCTCGTAGTCCCGGCAAACACAAACACAGTGTGGGCATTACAGCACTGCAGCTGCTCAGTAGACGCCAGGGCAAAATAAAAGTATTTACGTTTCGATCAAGGAAGTTTTACATAAGCTCTGTGGTATATCTGAGGTAAGTTTTCAAAATCTGTTTCAGAATCATGATTACTTCTTCGTATATGGTAAACAGTCAAATATTTTCAAATGTTCGAACAGTTGTGTTAACAATAAGTTCTATTGGGCGTGCTTTGATGCTAGTGCGGCCAACTTGACTATCAAGTTCATAAATTTATAAGGTGCGCCGTCTATCCCCTACAGATAGGGATATATGCTACAATGAAATCCCAAACACATGCCGCACATTTTTTCGCTAGGGAAACTTCCTGCACAAATCAAATAACACTTTTAAATAAGTGAAAACATTTCTGTGGTGTTTGTATTTTCGTTCAAATGGCTTAGCTACCACAACGTTTCAGATCCTGACGACCCAGATGATGACACAGAAGCATCAAAAAAGGTATCCCTAGGAGTGTGGAGAATTATGCCTGAAAACGGCAAAAGATATGAATGCTTACGTTGCGAAACTTTAAGCTTTGGTTACATAAAGACTGCACAATTTTTTATAGATACTGCATCGACCATGGCCGAGAAAATACGAAGAAAACCAAATGAACAAAGTGTAATTCCTAGTTCTATTATTCAATTTAATATTTCGCCAGGATTAACTGAAGATAAATGAATTATATTTTTTGTTGTAATGTTTTCAACTATCAATAATTAAACTAATTGTATAAACCAGTGAACTACCTAGTTTTATAAATAAGATAATAAAAACTATTGTTAACACTTTATAGTTTTTATTCATCCCGCAACATTTATGTAAATAAAAAGATTGGCATATCACCCAAGGCATAACGGATACACTGCAATGTAAAGTCAAATATTATGTTTAAATGTTACATTGAAAAAGCCAAAAAAATTGTATGTCATGGGTAACTGACGTTTAGTTGCACAAATAAATAGTTTTACTAAAAGTGCACCATGGTATTTTACATATGCGATTTTGAACATGTGCACCATCTCTCCCGGATTTACCCTACTCTTAGTTACTTTTAAAAACGTGGTTCCTATATTTGCTTTACAATTAAAGTTCCTAGTTGCACCTTTCTTTTTGCCTTTCTTTTTGTTTTGTTCTGAAAGATGACAATTACATAGTTTCCTAAAATCATATCATATGTGTTGCGAATAACGTCTCAGCATAATCCAATTTGTTTGAGTTGACTCCAAAAATTTTTCAGTGAAATAACCATACACTATGTTGCAATCATCTTCATACGATAAAGAGCAACAAAGTTTACGTAGGTAACTATCTTTGTTTCCTCATGTTTTACAATTTCAAAATTGTCCACAAAACAATGAAGCATGTCCTTCAAAACTTCCACATTAACTGACAGCACACGCTAAAAACGTAATCTCAAAGGCTACACAATTAAAAAGAAACGTGACTGATGGACGAAACCAATGCAGCATCAAATATGCACACAAACTTCATGGCTATGTTCGATGCATTGCTTTAATCACTTGTTTGGAAGAACAGTTTGTGTTCCAAACCAATGTACGATTGAAGCCTTGAAACAAACACGAGTTTAGAGAGGGAATTAGCGTAACAAAACTGCACGTGTTGCAACTTACTATTGCCTCCTACTAAACATGGAAAAAGACATTTGTGTCCAGGAGATGTAGGCCAAACCATTGCCTATGAGATACTTAAATGTCTCTTCATGCCTGCGTTCCGACCCTTGACGTTTATCGTAATTTAAATTCCATCAGTAGATGTCATGTTAAATCACTACAGTTTAAAGCTGTGGGTGTGCGATTCTTGTGTATCTTGCGAAGCTTGCAAGTGATATTTTTCTTGAGTGTGTTTAATTTTCCTCTTTAATAGTTATGAAAAGGCAACAAGATTATTGGTAACCAAGTTATTATGTAATTCTTGATTTTAGAATTCTCAAAAGAATTTTAATATAAATTATTATTGCTATTGTTGCAAAACGCATGTGAGGCCAAACACACTTTTCTGATTAAAGTCCAATATGAAACATTTTAAGTATATGAAGACTGCATTAATGGAAAAATCCAAATAATGAGGTAAGGTACAATTTCATGAATGAATGCCTAAAAGCATAATAGTTGGAATTTGACACCTGCTAGTTGAATAAAATAGTTTCTATCAAGAATCACAGCATTTATTCTCCATATGTGTCATGTAAATGAAAACGTGTTCTCAAAGTACTATGTAGTACATCTTTATAGATATTTAACAGGGTTTGAATTTTGTCCTGTTTGTAGAATCACATGTCCTACTTTTCTGTTTCATTACAGAACTGTGCTTACAAATACAATCATTGAACAATTTATCAGAAAAGAAGCAATAAGCAGAACAGAAGCAATTGTATAAGAACAGAGACTCAAAATTGATGGATGTCTCATGCCAGAAATATCCCACAAGTGACGACTTGGGTGAAAAACAGGTAAAGGCCATATTACAATGGGAAAACTAGTATTTGACAGTCTTCCAAAAAATGGGAAATAAGTGGTCAGCATTCTGATGATAGCTGCTTCAGTATTTGTATCAAAACTGGGAGATTTCTTTACAATTCTATCCCAACAACATTCCCTGGATACATATATTATATAAGCAGGCAAAAACGAAATCCATGCAGAAAACGAAATTACTTTAAAGCTTTCATTGATTCCTACAAAAGTAGTATTGTGCATTTCTCCCATGCTGTGCCTGATAATGTGACAACAGAAACTGACACTGGAGAGCCATGTTCCCAATAAAGTAAAGGCAGAAATTCAAATGAACGTACCTTGCAAGAATCTCTGTCCTAATATGAATGTGAGGAAATATTATTCACAAGTCAGTTTAAGGAAAAACCAACCATAGCTCGGCTGCATGCAGAAAATAGGATACTAATGGGAAAACTCCAAGCTAAAAATGAAAAGAAGCGGAAGCTGACGAAATGTATAATGTTCTATTACGTTCCAATGAAGCAGAGAACATGAAAGCAACATTTTATTGGGACAGCTGAAAGCATTTGAAAAAAAGAAAAACAAATACAATGAAGAAGTTATAAAGATTTCTGGTCTCTGGCACGAAAAGTTTCCAAAAGGATATGCATTTGCCACAAAAATGGAAATCTTGCACCGACCATTTAAAAGCACTTTAAAAAAGTTCCTTGGTGCCTCTTCTGTTTACTGGGGACATATGGTAGACTGAAAACTGAAAGTATATTCATTAATAACTGCGGAATGTCTATTGTAGCAAAATTAATGTGACAGAGAAATTCACCAATACAACAGTAAAGATGAACTTCATAATAAACTCTCACTGGATGGTGAAAAATTGGCAAATAGCCTGTAACGTTTTGTTTTCAGAGGGCTCTCAAATAAATGCCGATTACCTTTGGCATTCTTCTTTTGCAGTAACTTAAATGAGCTTCTGCTACATGCAAAAACGCTGGGGGTAAATGTTGCAGTTGAAGAGGCAGGATTTCGTATTTTGAGAATTGTGAGAGACAGATCTGAAGTTCATGTAGCAATGCTGAAAAGGATGTGCAGTAACTAAAATATAACTAGTTCATTAGATCATTAGTTTCTTTGTTGTGATCCAAACCACATAATCAAAAACGATTGCTCTCAATTTCAAGACAGAATACTCGGAATTGATGCGAGAGATACAAGGGGCAAACATATTAGAACTCTCTACAAACTATAAAGTAACCTGGTGATCAAGCTGGTCCTTATCTTAACCAGAAAAATGGTGTATCCATTAATTTGGAGAAAATGGTAAAATGGGCAAAGTTGTTGTTTTCAGAATCCACCACAGATGCTCCTGAAATGTGCGCTTCTGTTGCAAGTGAGTATTATCCTGATAAACGAAGTCTTCAGGCTACAGAGAAGTCAATGACAATAATGCACAAATGATATCACATGTATGATATATGCAATATCATACGTGAATATACTTCATGCAATCACAACAAACTATAGATCGTTGTAGTAAGTGATGATCGATTTATGTGGCTCACTGAAACGTTTCTTCCTTACATGAAGAAAGTACAAGAATATACATGAAGTAGATATGAGGATTTTAGTCTGGAGATGTATAATGCCATTGTCATCACAACAGATTTATGCGATATCTATTGAAAATTAGATTTATTACAGAATGAGATTTTCACTCTGCAGCAGAGTGTGCACTGATATGAAACTTCCTGGCAGATTAAAACTGTGTGCCGGACCGAGACTCGAACTAGGGACATTTGCCTTTCGCAGGCAAGCGCTCTTGCCTGCCAAAGGCGAAGGTCCCGAGTTCGAGTCTCGGTCCGGCACACAGTTTTAATCTGCCAGGAAGTTTCATATTTAGATTTATTAAATTTTGAGAAGGAATTTTTCGAGTGATGACATTGAGCTATTTTTTAGTCGCCCCAGGTAGCTTGGAGGGTTTAATGATATTATGGATGTGTGTTGTTGTATGTATGCAGTTGAGTCCTCAATTGAAACTAGTCTCTTAAGACCATCTATGAATGGAAATGTGTTTTGAAAAAATACTTCATACTATGTCTTCTTCAACACCGACATCAGTGGTGGAATTGCCCCATTCTGTGCTGGAAATACTTAATTGGCCATTGAGTAGTAACTAAGAATTATGCATTTTATGTACTTTTTAAATACTGTTTACAGTATTTCAGAATCATGAAGAGAAAAAACATTGTCTAAATCCAATACCAGAGGAAATAATTTTCAGATCACCATAACAGTGGTATTTAATTTTAATACTAAATTTGTCATCAGCATACTGGTTAATTATTTCTTTCACTTTGTAATACAATTTATTGACTCATTTCTGTATTTCATTTTGGCATGTGAATACGAAAATAGCCTCTGTCACCTTTATATGTTGCTGTCTTGCAAGAGTTGCAGAAGACAAATTGATATGTGATAACTATTTAGGCTTGTTAACAACAGTTAATAATCGTTCACCACTGAATATGTTAACAAGGGCATGGTGGCTATGATATCCAAAACTTTAATTTGTCTCATTTTTGCGACTCATAGTGCATTTCTGCACAAGCACTATATCATTCCTGCCCAACAACAATATAAGAGCATTGTGCCAGCACCACTATAAGATCTAGTTCAAGAATGAGCTGAAGAGTTCCACATGTGACAGTGAGAAACACTGCATTGTTTTGCTACCTAAACTTTTCAATCCACTTTTGGTTGACATTGGAAAAAAAGTATCAGAGAAGCTTCTCCATGCAAAATGGCTTAATTGCAAGCTGTTAAGTAGGAACGCCTTGAGGATCTAAATGCACAAGTGCATGCTCCAGTTTTTGTTTAATTCACTGTGATGGTGATGTGGTCTTCAGTTCTGAGACTGGTTTGATGCAGCTCTCCATGCTACTCTATCCTGTGCAAGCTTCATCATCTCCCAGTACCTACTGCAACCTACATCCTTCTGAATCTGCTTGGTGTATTCATCTCTTGGTCTCCCTCTACGATTTTTACCCTCTACGCTGCCCTCCAATACTAAATTGGTGATCCCTTGATGCCTCAGAACATGTCCTACCAACCGATCCCTTCTTCTAGTCAAGTTGTGCCACAAACTTCTCTTCTCTCTAATCCTATTCATACCTCCTCATTAGTTATTTGATCTACCCATCTAATCTTAAGCATTCTTCTGTAGCACCACATTTCGAAAACTTCTATTCTCTTCTTGTCCAAACTAGTTATCGTCCATGTTTCACTTCCATACATGGCTACACTCCATACAAATACTTTCAGAAACGACTTCCTGACACTTAAATCTATACTGGATGTTAACAAATTTCTCTTCTTCAGAAACGCTTTCCTTTCCATTGCCAGTCTACATTTTAAATCCTCTCTACATCGACCATCATCAGTTATTTTGCTCCCCAAATAGCAAAACTCCTTTACTACTTTAAGTGTCTCATTTCCTAATCTAATTCCCTCAGCATCACCCGACTTAATTCGACTACATTCCATTATCCTTGTTTTGCTCTTGTTAATGTTCGTCTTATACCCTCCTTTCAAGACACTGTCCATTCCGTTCAACTGCTCTTCCAAGTCCTTTGCTCTCTCTGACAGAATTACAATGTCACTGGCGATCCTCAACGTTTTTATTTCTTCTCCATGGATTTTAATACCTACTCCGAATTTTTCTTTTGTTTCCTTCACTGCTTGCTCAATATACAGATTGAATAACATTGGGGAGAGGCTACAACCCTGTCTCACTCCCTTCCCAACCACTGCTTCCCTTTCATGTCTCTTGACTCTTATAACTGCCATCTGGTTTCTGTACAAATTGTAAATATCTTTTTGCTCCCTGTATTTTATCCCTGCCACCTTCAGAATTTGAAAGAGAGTATTCCAGTCAACATTGTCAAAAGCTTTCTCTAAGTCTACAAATGCTAGAAACGTAGGTTTGCCTTTCCTCAATCTAGCTTCTAAGATAAGTCATAGGGTCAGTATTGCCTCGCGTGTTCCAACATTTCTACAGAATCTTCCCCGAGGTCGGCTTCTACTAGTTTTTCCTTTCGTCTGTAAAGAATTCGTGATAGTATTGTGCAGCCGTGACTTATTAAACTGATAGTTCAGTAATTTTCACATCTGTCAACACCTGCTTTCTTTGGGATTGGAATTATTATATTCTTCTTGAAGTCTGAGGGTATTTCGCCTGTCTCATACATCTTGCTCACCAGATGGTAGAGTTTTGTCAGGACTGGCTCTCCCAAGGCCGTCAGTAGTTCTAATGGAATGTTGTCTACCTCCAGGACCTTGTTTTTTCTTAGATCTTTCAGTGCTCTGTCAAATTCTTCATGCAGTATCATATCTCCCATTTCATCTTCATCTACATCCTCTTTCATTTCCATAATATTGTCCTCAAGAACATTGCCCTTGTGTAGAACCTCTATATACTCCTTTCTGCTTTCCCTTCTTTGCTTGGAACTGGGTTTCCATCTGAGCTCTTGATATTCATACAAGTGGTTCTCTTTTCTCCAAAGGTCTCTTTAATTTTGCTGTAGGCAGTATCTATCTTACCCCTAGTGAGAAAAGCCTCTACATCTACATTCACTGTATGTTTCTTATAATGCACACTATATTAATGTGATTTATTTGTTCTGTAATTTTTAAAAAAGAGTGAACTCATACAGAGAAATAAATATACTGTTATGAATTAGTACAATATTATCCTGCAGTATAATTGTCTGTTTATATTCCACATTAAACTAATCTGAGTGAGATAGTAAAGACCTGTACTATGCATGTGTTAATGTTTATGCCTCTCTTTCGAAGCAACATAAAGATTTCCATTATTATGCCATTTAAACATACAAGAAAATACAGGGAAATAAAATGACATCTAGCAGCCATGTTGGAACTACAGGTGCAGTGCCAGTTATGCCTCCAAGAAGCAGTTTTATATAGAGGCCTCATCCATCTCACAGGAAATGGCCCACTCAGTGATACATCTCTGTGGAGCATAATGATGGAGTGAAATTAATACGAGGGCTGTCCAGAAAGTAAGTTACGATCGGTCGCGAAATGAAAACCACTGGGAAAATCCGGTAAAGCTTTGCACAGATGTGTTGGGCAGTGTCTCTAGTATGCTCGTCGATCGTGTCGCGTCGCTCTTTTCAATTTTGAGTAAACAGTAAGCACGTAAAGATGCGTAGGGAATAGCGTCTCCCGCCAAGTATGAGTGCCTGGTTAGAGATTTCGCCTGTGTCATGCAGCCCATTTAACACAACTGTCGAGCAGTTCCTTCTTCATGTCGATTCTCGGCCGCACACTGCAGGGGCAATGAAGAAGCTCCTGCAGCGTTTCCGATGAGAAGTGTTTGCTCACCCACAATACAGTACCTAACTGGCTACCTCTGAGTCTCATCTCTGCTCACAAGAACCGCTGGCTATGAAGACACAATTTTTCCACAGACAACGAGCTGCAGACCAGTGCAGATAACTGGCCGAAAGCACAGGCGGCTGGAAAGTTGATACAACACTAAGACAAACTTCTAAGTTGGAGCGGCGAATATTAAGAGAATTAGGTGGAAGGTGTGCCTAACTGTTGCAAATAAAACGTTTCTGGTTTTCACTGTGGTTTCCATTTCGCCACCGATCGTAACTTACTTTCTGGACAGCCCTCGTACATATTTCTTGTAGCAAGACATTGGTTCGCTACCAGGCCTTTCAGCACTGCCAGTTTCAGTCCATCATCTCTGTTTCTTGGTTGATAAAGTCTTCCACATTTGTTTTGGTTTCATTCAAAACAGAAGTTGGTAATGGTGATGGGTCGAGCCAGTTAATTCCTGTGAAATTCTTCACTCATTCAAACTCATTACTGCGAAGCATTGGAACGAAGTAGTTAGTTTATGAAGTACTGAAGCCTGATGAAACTGCTCAGTTTGTCATTCAGCAGCGACTGACATTATTACGTTTCACTCACCCAATAACGTATCGTAATTTATACTAATATTTTAGATGTGGAAGTAACTCTCTGTGTTAGGAATTTTTGGGCTATCAGACTTCTTCTCTTACATTTCAATTGTAGATGCAGGCAGCATACTCCAAGTACACCAGTGCGTGTCGTAATTAAGAGAATCCTCCTTACTTGGTTTCACTTCACTTGAATAAAGTATACTTAATACTGGTATCAATTTTTTTCTTATTTCGAATAATGTACGATACAAAACGCTGTAGCCTGTCATCCTCCGAATGGTATTCCTTAACAGAACTTCTACTTACAAGAGGGAGAGAAAGAAAATCATGTACAAAAAATGAATGATGGTTTTTTTTCATTTGTTTGCGACTTAACACGCATTCATAGTTACCATCTTTACCAATGCTTACAGTTGATCGGTGTTTCGTTTTTTGTTTTAAATAAATTTTAACTTTACAATATCCTGGTGTCTTTCATCGTGTTCCTACACAGTTGCCCCCACACTGTGTATTGACATGGTATGGAGACATACAGTGTTTCTTGCTTGTACATGTTTACATTTACTGATAGGGCTCGATGTCCTTTAATTGTTGGCTTCGCTTTTATTTAGTAGAATGAATGTCAGCTTATCCTGTGTATGTTAGAGTTCTACAAGAAATTAAAAAATTATATACATAATATGCTAGTCCATTACATATTTGAATTTTGCATGCTGGCAATAATATTCAGTTTGCCACAGTTTCGCTGCCAGGTTTCGCGTTTGCACATTGGCAGATTTAGCGGCAAATAACTAGTCACCAACAGTCAACATGTCAGCTGCTACCGTCGCACGTGCATACACTCGTTTTCTTAGTGTTGATTGCACATTGATTATCATACTTTCATCTGAGTATCACATATTGAAGAATTGCAGTGGTGTTTATCTTCGTTCTGGGTGCAGTGGGTGTGTGCTTATTGTTCAAAATCCGACGCTGTGGCAGAAGATATCCATTTTTACGGCCCGGGCGCTATTATTTCCTGTCGTATTCACATTTTCAGTGAAGAGAACCCCGCCGAACAGCATCCGTCGATGAGGTAAGTACTGGCTCAAACAACTGTAGTTCACCTATTAATGTATCAAGTGTTGTGAGCCACGATACTCAGAAATTATTTAGTTGCACATGCATGATAGTGTCACCACACTTAACCGTCCACTTATTGAAAGACACATATAGCCATCCAAAACATTGTACAAATTGCTTGTCTTTGAAGTCCATTCCTTCACATAGAGTTTAGTTTCCAATGAAAATTCATACAAGTATTGAGTTATAACAATATACATAACATGATAGCTTATACCTATGGCTGACATTCTATCCACTGCTTATATTATGAACATAAATTTCTTGAGTTTTAAAACATTTTTCATTAAATGAGTTCTGTTAGTTTGTTTGTTAGCTTCAACTTATCTTTGTTCACATCACATATACAAATTAATTATATCCACATTATCATGATACAATACAAGCATATGATACATTTATACTTTATTCTATAGATAGGCTTTTATAAATTATGGGAGCTCATTTCTTCCTTAGCTGGAGAAGGGACAAAAACATTGGAAAGAGGACTATAACATTGCACATTACTGGCCTAACTATGCTTGGCACTGCCTCCTCTGTTTGGGAGAGAAGAAAGGAAATACTCCTCTACTGGTTCAAGGGTTTATGAGGAAATGTTACTCGTACAGTCATGGACTAGTTGTCAAGGAACTTTTGTTTCTTGGAAATAATGTGTACTGATTAATCATTTATGTAGTATCATGTTGTTTCTTCATGTGCTAGTGCTATTTACTTTAATCCATGTGTAGCTTAGTGTGAAATATGACGTTTTAACCATTGTAGACTTATCTTTCTCAAATACCGGTACCTGGAAATGTCATTATTCAAGCTTTCATGTGACAGAATAAAAATTAATTGGTTTATGCCCAATCTCATACTTAAATGTTTGTGTACTCTGCAGCGAATATGTACTGATAATTGTCACCGAGATACACTGCGATGATGTATATTTCATTTGCCTTATGAGCTTTGTATAATTAAATTGTTTACTCGAGGTGCAACCCGTTTCTTCATTTGGTACCTCCTACTCTTGACATAATTCGCTTCTTCTGCCCTGTGACGATGTACTGCTCGCTGAAAGAAAAAAACTTAAAACTAATTGCATTCTGTAGCTTAGTGGTCACTGATACACTTGGTCATTGCATACGTCCACAGATATTTTCAAACATGGTTAAATTAATAGACATTCATTTATTCTGTTACCCATTAAGATCATTTACTCTGCAAAGAATACTATTTGACATTTCTTACAGTATTTATCGTTTGTCCTTAGCTTACACATCTCGTATAATTTTTCATAATGTTTCCTTTTGCTTGTGAATATGTTCTATATACCTTGATGTTTAATTAAATCTCTGTGTACATATATCAATAGATTCCTTAGTTCTTAGGCAGTAGATGTATTTGTGTAGTATTTCCGGTTACTATGTATTTAAGTACTTGTTCATATTGCATTCCTATTTTGTTGCGCCTTCTGCTAGACTGTTGTGCATGCACACAGGTCAATACCTCCTCTCCTACTACTGACCTCAGGACATATTGTTGAGCATGGACAGCTGAGCCATAAGCTAATTTTGTTTATGCCTTCACTTTGCACTAATTGGTGTATTATTTCTCATCCCTATTAATTTTATGTCTACGTGTACAAATCAAAAGAACTACTTATGCCTATACACATTACTTTATCTTAAAATAAACTCCAGAACAAAAATTACACTTAGAGCTATGCATACTATGTACACTTATATTGTGATAGAAAGAAAATGTGCTACCTAGCTTCCTCATTCAATAAAAGCTTTTACATCTTTGTAAGGATGGAGATCCTTGTCTCTCCCTGTTTTCCAATAGACTAATTTGTATGTCCCAGGGTATGGTATTTTGGAAATTACGTATGGTCCTGAATAGAGTAATTGCCTCTTATTATTCAGTTGGCCTAATTTTGTCAATTTAGGGTGCATTCGTAAGAGAAATCGTTGCCCTTCAAAAAACTGTGTAACCCATATCAGTTTCTTATCATAAATTTTCTTTCTATACTCTGCCCGGTTTTCTAATGTAATAATGGCTTGTTTGATTTTGTCTTCTAGTGTCATTTCTGTAGTGGGTACCTTGGTATGGCTGACTCCCACTCATTCGTTTGGTTTGTCTGGAACATTAATTCGTTAGGTGCGAAACCTGTTGAAGAATGTGGAAGGTTATTGACAACATGTATGAAAGGAGTTGCATTATTCTACCCATCGGGTGTGTTTGTGAGGGGTGTATGTCCTAATGAACCGGTTATTCCTTCTGGGTGAAAAAAGCTTCCTAATATGTGCTTTTGGTTTACCTACTCTTCTCAAAGAGTCTCCCTCAATTCTTATTCTGATATTTGTGGCTGTTGCATTTTTAATGGCATACATTTTGATATGTTTTGAGAAAATATCGTATAGTGCTACTATGTATCTTATTCCTCCTTTACTTCTTGGATATGGACTAGCTATGTCCAGGGATACTATATCTAGAGGTTTTTTGTGACTATTGGGTGTAGCTCAGTATATTTTGACTCATTGAACTGTTTTGATTTTTGACGTATTGCACACTTTCTTAATATCTATAGGACTCGCCTTCTCAAAATTAGAAAATAACAAAGTGTTGCAATTTTTTCTGTACATTTGCCTACTCCATAATGTCCCCAGACTTCATGTCTGTGCCTTATAAATTCGTCCACATAATCTTCAGAAACACACACACACACACACACACACACACACACACACACACACACACACACCATTGATCAGATTTTTCATGTTTCCTATGAAACAAAACACCCTTGTACTCCTGATACCATTTACTTACCTTTCCACCTTAGTCCTTCTTAAGGTTTTGCATGACTTTCCTCCATCTGGGATCTTGCTGTTGTATAATTTTCATTTGCTTACAAAACTTATCTTAATCAGATTATTGTGAGGTACCTTGCATGAATAACGTTCCGAGTTCTGCATCTTGCTCTGTTAATTCACCAAATTCCTCTAAACCTTGTGGTAACCTGGACAAAGCATCTGCAGTACCATTCTGACTTCCTTTAATATAAATGATCCAGAAATGGAATTCTTGTAAATATAGACACCACCTAGCTAATCTATGGTACAGTAGTTTACTTGTTACAAGAAATGACAGTGAGTGATAGTCACAGTAAACTTTGGTATTCTTGCACCACAAATATATCCAAACTTTTTAAATGCCCATATTGCAGCAAAACTTTCCAATTCTGACACAGAGTAAGATTTTTCTGCTTCTGATAATGTACATCTAGCAAAACTGATGACATTGGGTACTTCCTTACCTTCTTCTTCTCCTCGCATCTGGAACAAGCATGCCCCCAGCCCCTGAGATGATGCATCTGTGCATAGATAAAAATCCTTGAACATATCAGGATGGTTAAGAATGTTTGCATTGACTAATGTCTGCTTAATGTTATTAAAGTCCTCTTAACACTTATCATCCCATAACCAAAGCCTATTTTTTCGTAACAAATTGAGCAATGCATCACTGTTCATCAGTTGCTAGTTGCTGTGGTACGAACTTACGAAAAAAAGATGCTAGTCCTAAAAAAACTTTTAGTTGTTTTTTATTCATTGGAGCTGGACAATTGCGTATGGCATGAAGGTTTTCAAGATCAGGTAATATACCTTCTTCTGACACACGTCCTAAAAATTTGACTTGTTCCTTACCAAAACTAGACTTTTTTTAAATTGACAGTTACTCCATAATCTGTAATGGTACTACCCTAATCTAACATATCTGCTTCTGCTCGACTAGTGATATCTCTCAGATTTTCATTGATGTTCTCTCTCTCTCCTTCTTGGAACATGCTGAGTCAACTTCTAATGTTGCTACTCTTAAAGTAAGCTCTTCTACAGCTAGAGGTACACCTTTGTAGTCTTTATCTAGTTTGTTAAATACAGTGGTTACCTTTTTTACTATCGAACACAACTTATTGTGTGTGGCTTCAATGTTTGTGTTTGTTTATGTGATTTTCTTTATTTGTTGCTCTACTACATCATGATAGTCGTTGAAAGAATCTACCTTCTGTCCTTTAGCTCCGAAATGTTATTGTTAACTTTAGAAAGCACTTCATGCTTTACTTGTTTTCTCACATCATTCAATTTTTCGTCAATTTCAGTGCTAAAATTTTTGGCTAAGTCATCAGACTTCTGTGAGACCATGTCTTGCAAATCCTTGAATAGTTGTTTTTGTCCTTATTTCATTGTATTTAGGTGTTGTGTGTAGTGTTTTGTTGCTGTTTTACTGTACTCATATCTTGTTTCATATCACTGAAATTTGTATTGATACCCTCTAGTTTCGTGCTCATGTTAGATAACAACCGCCATAGCAGTGTGTTAGTTGTACTACTGTGATTGCTGTCAGCCATAGTTTTGAAGTTAATGTTTGTGTTGTGACCAAGTGGTGGTTCTAACATGTTGTCAAAATTCATATAGGAATCACTCTCCAATGCTGCATTCATGAGCGGTATGTCGTTCTGGGAGACGCTGACCTTGTCTCGTCAGTTGTAAACATTGTGTCATCAAGGTTATTCTGCTGTGGAACGTCGCTGTCATTTGTCATACCTGTGACACTCATCTCTGGTGTACTTAAAACTTCTGCAGTAGGCATGCATGGCACCTGAATTTCAATTGTTCGATCGCACAATTCTACGCCATCTTGGCTGATTGCGTTTTCGCTATTGCTATCACCAATGGTAATATATTTTTCGGCCATGTTCTATGAATATGCAAAAAAATAAAATTTTAACAAAGTTACTAACATTTCATATGCTAGTTATTAGACTTGACAGTTTAATGTACATAATTTCAAAGCCTATTTTACGTCTATTGTGATTTGCAAACTATTGTATTGCAATTCTTCATGTTTTACTGACAATGTGTATCACACCGACAAAGTCCTGTAAATTTTTCTCAAATAAAATTCAAGGAAGGGAATAAAGAGGTAAAGGTTTGTGTGACGCATCAAAAGAGGCGCTACCAAGCGTAACCATGCAAGGAACTTGCATAGCTGTCCTACCTTTGCTGTGCCATACAAAACAGCTTACTATGGAAAATTTTACGTGACCTGGGTCCAATTCTTATTACTTTCCAAAATTTCTCTTCAGTGTTTGCCTTTGTGCTTTACTTGCTCCCTGTTGTGATTCAGGCAGACAGAAAATACGGACAATTAGTTTTTATGATTCATAACAATGTCATAGAAGTTTCTTACTATAAACAGCAATTAACAAACGCTACGCACAACAGGAGCCCTGAAGTGCTGGCACACGGGTCGACAACTGTGTTAGAATATATATATATATATATATATATATATATATATATATATATATATATATAACAATTAAAAGTGATAATACAATTGCGTTATTTCAAATGTTCTGCACTTGAACTAATTTTTAGGCTATCGAACTTCTTCTCCTACATTTCAATTGTAGATGCAGGCAGTGGAATCCAAGCAGACCAGTGCATGTCATAATTAAGAAAATCCTACTTACTTAGTTTCACTTCACTTGAATAAAATATACTTAATACTGGTATTAAATTGTTTCTCGTTTCGAAACATCTATGATACAAAACACTCATAGCCTGTCATCCTCCAAACGCCATTTCATAACAGAACTTCTACCTACAAGAGAGTGAGAAACAAAATCATACTCAAAAAAATGAATTACGGTTTTTTCATTTGTCTGCATCTTACTGCGCATTCATAATTACAGTCTTTGCCAATGCTCATGGTTGATCAGTGTTTCGTTTTTTGTTTTAAATAAATTTTAATTTTACAGTATCCTGGGGGTCTTTCATCATGTACCTACACACACACTGTCACCAATAACTGCACTGTCATCGAAACACAGAACAGCATCTAGTATAAGTATTTTCAAAGTGTTTAGTTCTACTAGAACAGTTTTTGGTATCCATTCCCATATATAATTGTTGAAACTTTCATTTGGATTTGGAGTCCTACCACGTCAACAATTCTCTAATAATCTTGTCACTAAGATCCCTATATATAGGTTTTATAACTTTCATTACAGCAGATGGCAGAGAATGTTTATGGTTGTAGGTCTCACCTTGAGAAACAGCCCTCTGGTAGCCACGCCATGAATCACTGCTAGGTGGGCAGAGTGCATGACGTGGGCTGTCATCTGTAGATTATTTATGAAAGCAGGAAGCCCAGAGGTCTTTTTCATTCCCTCACAGTAATTTTTATTTTGTCTTATGGCTTGTTCATAATAATACTGCAACCTGTCTGTTTCTTCGTCTGTAAGCCAACAATATCCACAATTCACTTACCATCAGTTAATTTCTTTCCCATAAAATTCCTCTTTAAGTTCCTCAATCTTGTACCTAACTCTTTTCTGGACATATCCAACATATTCTACAACGAAAACGAAACAAATTAGAGCAAAACTTTATCTTTAACAGAGCTGACTTAGTGCCATACGGATGCTGTTATGCATGCAGCGCACTTTTAAATTCGTCTTAGTTTAGTACTTTCTGTGGTCCATTTGCCTGGAAATAAACTTTTTGCTGTTCAGAAAACTACAGAGAATTTATAAGACAAAAATTAAAAATCGATTTTTTTAACAATTATTTACGTACAAGTTCCCTCAGATGCAGCAGTTGTCGTCAGAAGTCTGTTCATGGACGACACTAAATTATTCTGATAAAGAGGATATTGCAGCCTGTTGTTGATTTGACCTATTGACTGCCACACTGCTTCTTTTGAAAGATGTAATCTCTCTTTAGATTTCCTATCCCAGTTTCTTTGAAAGTATTTCCTTTTCCACATCTACGCCAATGCGCTTGCAGTGACATTTTACATCGCCAAGAATTCAAGATATAACATTTCTTCAGCTTCAGTGCCATCTAAAATTTTGCTTACTTCATTTTAATCGTTATCAATACATGATAAATGAGTCTCTGACCTCAGACAACTTTAATCACTATTAGCTCATTCATCTGAATTTAAACAGAGATTTGTACAGTTGAATTTTGGATTGATCAAGGTTAAATGCTGACTTAACGATGACTAACCTTTAATTGTCATTGGTGCAGTCTGCACCAAGTCCGTTTCTTTTTATTAATGTAAGTATATTTTCGATTCAATTAAACTAATCCTCAAAGTGTCGTTCAGGGTAATTATTTAAGTAATACATTTGAGAGAAACATCTCTACAAGGAGTATTCTCTTTTGGTCGTGGATTCTGCGCATTAGTCACTTCTAGAGTCATAAGGTAAGCAGCCTACTTGCATGCTAGTTATGCCCACAGTTTCAGTATCTTCCTTTATATCTTAAATGGTGTAAGACCACAGCTGATAGATAAGATGAGACTCTGAAGTGAAGGGGGAATGAATGATGCAGTGTCAATTAAGAGAGAGAGAGAGAGGGAGGGAGGGAAAGAGCGTGAGTGAGCGAGCAATCCACAGTTGAATGAGTTTTGAATGTTATGAAGCATGAGAAGTGTGAAGTGTTTGACATGCAGCTCATTGAAATCGGGTGGTTATATGACACTGCATAAGAGTGAGGGGTTCATTTTTAGCGACTCATTCACTAGCTGTCTATCACTAGTTGGTTACGTAGCATTGCATTCTCCTTTATGACTTCATGTAAGAATGTTACACTCTTTGATTTGCTTTTTAGAAATATTGCTTGTAATCTGCTTGGTTTTCTTTCTCGCATTTGTAATGTTGTGTTGAGTAAATGGTTCCATTTTTTTTCATGTGAAACAGAATCTGACTGCATAACATCATTATCTTTGTAAATTTGTTCCAGCCAACTAATCCGTGTGCGAACTGTTCCATTTAAATGGGTAGTTAGTATGTTTTTCGTTCTGCACTTTGTTTGCATCCGTTTTTCGTACTTCCTCGCATTTAAGGGAGAACTCCATATTAGCAGCTTTTGTCAGAATCTGTATGCGACTTTACTACAAATTGTCACAGAACATCTCTTTGAATGGTGTTGCTTCTTGCCACTGAGTATCCTTTGCAGTATTAGTAACAGTGTACTTAGTTATTATGCCAGATATCTTTACGCTGCAAAAACATTCTATACTGAAGTACCACAAGAGAATTTTCCCATGTGATTGTGTAGCCAACGAAACGATTCTTGAGGAAGATCGTCTGTCCTCTGTCGAAAAGTCTAAGAGTTTGTTGACAGTTGAAACAATAACAGAGGCTGAGTACCAGAGAACCTGCAGTGTATGGAATGCATTTAGTAGTATGATATATGGAGAATATTCCGATTTATGTTTAAAAACTCGTGTGCTCTCACGTGGTTTATCTCTGTGTGAATACTGAGTAGCTTATACAGCAAGCACGGAAGTAGCTGGCATTGTAGCTCAGCGTGTTGGGTCAGGGGCCTGACCAGCCTGTGGAATAGAAAATAAGTGCAGTCCTCATCGATGGAATTTGAAAGAAGTCATGCGGCATCCACACATAACCATTGACGATAAATGACGAAGAAACAGAACTAAAAACAGAAGACAAAAAAGGAAAAAAGTGGTTAGAGGCTTCAAGTTACTAACAGAAAGATATAGGTTCGCCTCCTATTGTATGCTGATATTTTCTTGCCTTCTTTGCGTTTGTAACAAATTCTGGAACCATCAATGATATCTATATTCTTCCTTGTCACAAATATCTGCTCATTTTTTTCAAATACGTCGTGAACTCCGAGTATGTGTTCCTTACCGTAGGTATGTTTTCATGGGCCATAAAAACTGCATGTTGTCGGCAATATATCCCAACGATTTTGTCCAGCAACATTGCGGCCACATTAATTGCAGGCACATGTACTACAACATTGACGGCTAACTGTTTGCTGTGGTTAACACATTGGACTCGCATTCGTGAGGACGACGGTTCAAACCCGTGTCCGACCATCCAGATTTACCTTTTCTGTGATTTCCCTAAGTCGCCCAGGCAAATGCCGGAATGAGACCTTTGAGGGAAACAGAGAATTTCCTTGGCATGATCTGGGCTTGTTCTCTGTCTCTAATGACCTTGATGTCGACAGGGTGTTAAACCCAATGTTCCTTCCTTCCTTCCTTTTTCAATACAAGTGTTTACATGTGGCCACAAAATGGTTCAAATGGCTCTGAGCTCTATGGGACTTAACATCTGTTACTTCGTCCTTCATCTTGTTCCTCTTCAACAGCTCTTTTGATGGGCACGCCAGCCACAATTTTACCAACCCATCTTTTTTCAACCACCTTTAGAGCTCTTTCTTGGACCTGTTTTAGGAAATGGTCTGACTGCCTGTGGAGAGATGTAGAATATTTTCTCAGTAGTATGAAAAGAGAATTCTGCAGCACTCTGGCTACGTTTACCACGAGTTTCAACAAATATTTCAGATGCAGTGCAGTCCTCCAAAGATGTTAACACAACTACATTACCCTCCATTGAAGTGGATAATTTATCGTCCTCTATAGAAGTGGCTGCTGTGGGATGGCCCTCTGCAGAAGTTGAATAGTGGCATATGAGTGGGGAACTAAATAATGGAAACTGACTAATAATTGCTGCTTGAATAATTTAAAAAAATGATTGGAAAGAATAACTGAAAGAAATTGGAAGGTAATTTATAAATCTGAACACACATCCTGGGCGAACTTTAACTGGTACTAATATCAACAGACCTTCAGTGTCAATATATTTCAGATCAATATTCAGATTTTGAGTTATGTACTGCTTAACATTAGTTCCACTGTGATAATGCCAAGACAGGAATCCCCCCCCCCCCCCTGCTCACGCAAATTTCACTTGTCTGCTTCGCACATCCTGATGCAGGATTCTCAGAGCAGGTGAAATGATGAACGGACTTGGCCTTCCTAGTAATATTTATAACACTTTTTAATATACAGTTGGAATACACATATTTAAACAATGCTGGTATGATGGAGCTAGTCATACATCCGCCCACTACCACTTACAGAAACAAACAGGTGACGATACTGGAATTAATCAGCTGAAGAGAGTATGAAAAAATAATTATATGATTCATCATAAAGTGGGTGCATTTGCATTAACCTTCTTAAAAGCTGCCACCTCCCCTATAAAAGGGGAGTCTGCATCCACATATGGTATGTCTGTAGCAGATGACCATAAAAAATCGTACTCATTAAAAATATTGGTATTAAATAGCCTAATACCAGCACAGGCAGAAAGTTTATGGATAATGACTGGGTTAAATTCATGAGGAAACGCTGTTCGAACCCAGCAGGGAATTGTGTGCATAGAGATTGCCTCTCCAGGATGAGTATGCATATAGTTACCAGCAACTTTTTTTAATAAAAGGTCTTAAAAGGACTGAATAAGTCTCAGTCTAGGGGATGCAGTTTATGCATATTATGAGGTGGTAGAGCCAGTAGTATTATTCCACTATCCTTGGCAATCATTAGGCCTTTTGCAGTGATGTGTGAATCATAATTTTCAAGTATAATTAATGTCAATTGATAAATGGATGTTTTAGAGAATTTAATGAAATGACTCAAGCATTTCTCAGAATTATCATCTGTTATCCACCCACTTTCATGACGACAGAACTCTGATTCTGAAGGAGCATCAAATGTCATTAAGCCACTAATGATTTTTCTTGTTTGTAAGTCACCATGAATTCCATCATGATATCCTCTCCTTTGCCAACTTCTCCAGCTCAGAGTAGCATTTGTAACCTATGTCTTCAATTATTTCCTAGATGTATTCCAATATCTGTCTTCCTCTACAGTTTTTACTCTCTATGGCTGTCTTTAGTACCACTGAAGTTATTCCCTGATGTCCAAACAGATTTCCGATGATCCTGTCCCTTCTTCTTGTCAATGTTTTCCATATATTCCTTTACTCTCCAATTAGGACAGAACCTTTTCATTATCCACCTTATCAGTACACCTAATTTTCAACTTATGCTTCAAATCTCTTCTGTTCGAGTTTTGCTACAGTCCACTACCATACAATGCTGTGCACCAAACATACATTCCCATAAACTTCTTCCTCAAATAAAGGCTGATGTTTGACAGTAATAGACTTCTCTTGGCCAGAAATGCCCTTTTTTGCCAGGACTAGTCTACTTTTCATGTCGTCCTTGCTCTGTCCATCATACATTACTTTGCTGCCTAGATAGCAGAATTACTTAACTTCATCTGCTTCATAATCATCAATTCTGATGTTAAATTTGTCACTGTTCTCGTTTCTGCTACTTATCGTTACTTTAGTCTTTCTTCGTTTTACTTGGTCTTTCACTCTTATTATTCCCTCGTGGCACTTGTATGTGTTGTATATTTCATGTATCTCCCTACAGCATAACCCTATTTTTCTCAGATTTCAGATTTACTAGGAACATAAATAAGGGTGGCAAAACTATACCAATAGCACGAAGTGTCACTAATGTCACTCTTTTTGCTGACAGAACCTTTGAAACATGTTTCTCTCCCTTGCTGTTACTTATCTTCCCTGGACACTGGACTGTCCTCACTCCAGTCTCACCTAAATTATAAATTCTTTCAGTACCAAAGGAGTGTTTGCTGAAAACTTTTCTTAAATTATCCTAGAACTCCTTCAATGTTGTTTTATTAAAAATGGTTGCTCTTCTTAAGCTCATAGCTTGTGGAATTCACAGAGATAATTTCTTGCTCTGTAGCATGAAATCACAGATTCAATCAAAACTTGTTGCTTCATTATCTTTCCAGTTGTTTGGATAGCTGAAATTGTGATTGGCTTGGTGAAGGGCAGCAGCATATTGATAAACAAATTTTCTAAACTTAATTAGTATTAAGTCATAATTTAACATACTGGCCAGTATCGAATAATTTATCAGATAAGCTTCCTGGTTTATTGGAAATATTTGATTACATGCATAGTTTCCTTTAAAGTTTAACATTACAGGAACATAGGCAAGTTAATAGACCTCCTAGAGCTTGTATGAGGTGAGGTGAATTTGCTTATGTAGCTAAACAGGAGCAAAGGCATGCTTCAGCCATTCCAGCAAAGCAATTGGTACAGGCCAGCCAGATATGAAGATAAGCAATGTGGTCACAAATGGAGAAAATCCCAAAGGGGTAGCTGGACAGTGGTCGCTCACTTAGCAGACTGTCTACTACACCAGCAATTGTGGAATTTGAGACATTCTGAAAGATGAATTAGTTACAACTCTTATAAATTCTATAATAAATCACAGTCACATAATAAAGCAAACCTGAATACATCTGTGATCTCAGAAAAATGAGGCACTTCTAGTGACACAACATTATTTTCAATATAATTAAAACTACAGAAGTTAATATTCTACAGTGACTAAATATTTTCACAATGAACCTCTGAATTAACAACTTTTAAATTTTTCATGCGATTTCAACAAACGATTTCTCAGATGATTTATTATATTTTTATGTATTTTCAATATGGTAATGTCTGTTATAACATTGTATTCTCTGCAAAAATATTTAAAATGAATAAAGTATGAATACTTTGTATATTGTCATACTTGTGTAGTTATGTAAGGAATACTTTACTTTTTTCCAGTAACTTTATTTAAATGTTGATTACAACTGCTATTAGAAAACTATAGTAATTTAAAAGTGATGAGTCGCAAGTGTTAGCAGACATCAACATTAAAAAATAGTGTGAGAAGACACTTCTGTCAAGCAGGCATAAATATGTGTTTAAACAATATTTAGCGACAATCTGTTGTCGTTTAATGTGAGTGGATTGTCGAAATAATGCTTGCTTATTTATTTATGAACAAACTTTTATTTATATTTATTATGAATGTTCTGTGTGTAACCAAATGGTTATAAAATTTCTTCACTTAAATGTTGTAATATGTAAGTTTAGTGTGGGAAGTCAAATCATGTCTGTAGAACTTAAGTACGTTGTGTGTTTGGTGGTGATGGCCTTCAGCCAATGGAAAGGTAGACAGTGGCGCAACAACACTCTCAACGCAACTTTACTGCATTCAATATGTTATTTTCGGTCTGTATTATACTTAATTCTCATAGGACCACTTCCTGTTTAGTTGAATAAACATTATGCTACATTATTTTCTATTGTCTACATCAATTACAGATATTAGTATAGATCCCTTTTTTAATTATTCATTTATCTTTTATTTCGTATTTCTGTGTATTGTATTAATTTGCAATTCTGACCAATGCACAGACTATTTGACTGCAGGATCACCACTACAAGTTTTTATTTGCAGCAGCGAGCTAGCCGCTGGGCATGAAAGCAGTCATGTGCAGCTCGACCCTGTTCCATTATCAAACTATTCTTTTTAAATGGAGCTGTGCATAGCCCAATTATCTAAGATACGAGCAATATCAGGTAAAATTGTCATTGATTTGCTCATATGGGAAGCTATTTGGAGAGCAACTACTCGTCAGAAAACCGTTAGGTAAAGTCGCAAAAGGCAATTTCCTTGCCTCATCTCGCTTTCTCAGCGTCTTTCTGTTCAGACTGAAATTCTTTTTCAGCCTTTCTGATTTTTTCATCCATTTCAGTATTATGTATAACTGCTACTATTATTCTTTCAGACCAAACCTTCTGCCTGGTATTTTTGCCATGTTTTTAAATAAAGGGCATCCTGAAGAAAAGAAACAGAAAATCGTTAAAGGCACAGTAAAGTGAAACTAATTGATAGGTAAAACCTCTCTCAAATTCTGGCTCATACCTGACACAACCTATTAACAATACTGGAGTATAAGCAACAGAATATTTTGAAATATTTATGAAATTATTATACAAAACGAAAGCGAAATAATCAATAAATAAATTGCATTTAATCCCAATTTGGTTAATATTAATTTGAATTACCTTCAGGTTTCCAAGGGAAATGAGAAATCTTCAGTGTTTTCACAGGAAACAATTAATTATTAGCTGTTGCTGTACTATTTCACAAAATGGTTTCTCTTTGCATATGTTTATTTTGAAAGCAAATCTCAGTATTTACAAATGGATAGCACCACATTTACAGGTCTACAAATAGCGCGCCTGTCCCCCTTGTATACCTCCAGCGCCGACTTAAACAGGTCTGTAAAAATTACCGCCCCGGTTGCACTCGCAGTCGTGGACGCCCGTGTATGCCAGAGTGCACATCCCCGTCCAGCGCAAATGTACATTATTTTGAATCTTCTCTCACGCAACACACACTCGTCAGCTTTTGTCGCACTCACCCAGCACACAGGACCCTTCACCAGCACTTGCAGCCGCGGGAAAATCGGAGAGATAGGCGCATTCTCAGTACACGTCAAAGGCTTAGCTAATCCGTTATTTCCGGTTGCGACTCCTTATGACTGCTCTTGCAGGCAGCCACGGTGCACTGCGAAACAAGCAGCTGTAGCTTGGGCGTATACAGTAGTTCTAAACAATTCCACCCCAACATGGACCCACCTGTTAAAAAAATCTACCATCCGACCATACACCTCGAACTTCTAACACAAAATGTAGATTCTTCCCGTTCATACGAGATATAGATAGAAGAAATCGGACAATACATGCGTTTTCACGTCGCTAAATTATCGTTACTACTTGTGAAATTCCTGTACAGGTCTAGGGCATAGGCTATATTCCCACTAAGTGTTCTATCATTAGGTGGAATAATTTGTTTTCTTATCTATCATGTCATGCATCACAGGACTAGAATATTAATCTCAGTTTTGGCCCATGACGGAGTGCTAAGATCTAGCACTGTCACAGGATACCCCCTCACTTTCGAACTCTCTCTTAGGGTAAAAAAAGTCTCTTAAGGTAACAACACAGAGAAGTTGCAAATATAAGTTTTAAGCTACGTATCCCTTTATAAATTCGGTAACACATCTGATTTTATTACAATGGTCGTCTCACCCTGTATAGATGGCCGATTGAAATACCGTTAAAAGATATCGCCGCAACGAAAAAAACGCCAAGTGAAGAATATCTGTGGTGCCCTAGCCATCGCTTACACCCGCCAGGCGGCATGTCGCTGATATCAAACTGATAGGATAATTAATTAAATTGATCATGAGAGCCACTCTGCATGGCGAGTAATTTTTCTTTTTCAGCTGTTGGATTACACTCACCTGGTAGTTCAAATGGGAATTCCGGGAGGGAAGACGATATTCATTTCGAGGAACACTATTGAGTAAGGACAATTGAAGCTGACCACAGAAGGATTCTACCACCGGCAACATACATTACACGTATGGTCCGCGCTATTAAAACACGATCACAGCGACTATTTACCATCACCCCGCATAAAAAATGGTCTTGGTTCTACTGGCGCACATAAGTCTCTAATAGCCTATTGGTTTCTGATAAAAATGCTGTCTGCGACTTCGAATCAAGTCTCTCCATTCAACCACATACTTGTGATGGCTGCAATGGAGACACTTTTAATGGTTACAGCCACCAGTGAATTATATTCGTGCCACTGTCATATCTCGAAACGAGCCACTTTTTTCGAACCTATCTGCTACAGTAAAATTCCAACTTTTATTTTTAGACAGTCCCTATGCATCTCGAAACTGTTCCTCAGACTCTTTCCCGCCATCCCTGCAGTTTTGTGCATGTGATCGTTCAAATTTAAATCGGAACTGAACAGAAGTCGGAGAGTGCTGTATCTACCACCTGCTGCAACCCGTGCAGAAACAGGATGACCTGAGTTAATGCGACAGGTGTGGTGGAAATGGTGACATTTTGTCGTAGCTCTGCCAATGGTGTACGTTGTGTAAGGTCAGCGCCAAACGAAGATTGCTCTAGCAACACAATGTAGTATGAAAGAAAGTACAAGCAGTTACAAGAACTGGGAGAAGGACGAGGATTTTGCTGCTGAATTGCAGTGTCGCTCCAAACTATATACAGGTACTGCAGTCCAAACGAGATCTGCGTCTCTTACGATGCATCCATTTCTGTCACCCAAACATTCTCTCTATCATGTATCACCCAACAGAGAAGAAAAGCCACCAACAATAAAAGCTTCGCTAAATTCATCCGACAGAGAACTCAATAAAATTTTTACCACACCTCTCCCTTCTTATACATCGAAAACAAATACCGTCTGAATGTCAGCATCGAGCATATGTGGCGATCCTATTAAATATACAGGTATTGACCCATTGAAGTAGTAGGCACATGGCCACGTGTGCTTGCACAGACGAGTGTAGAGTTTCATCACCAGTACTATAGGAAGACCATATCCCACAGAACACACAGTTGTGTAAGAGTCGAATGCAACTTATGTCACACAGCTGATTCATCCCGACAGAACAATGGAAAAAACGGTCAAATGACCAGCAGCAACATCTCCCTCTCTCTGTAGAATGCATCATCAGTCTACCATTAAATCATACCTCGTTGCAACTAGATCTCAATCGATCACTTCGTCCACTCTCTGTCATTCTTTAACTCAGATGCAAGTAAGTTTAGATGTAGACGATTCTCCTTTTTCCAGGAAAGCATCAAAGACACCAGTCAACTCGCATGTATCAAATGGTCAAAATGGCTCTGAGCACTGTGGGGCTTAACTTCTGAGGTCATCAGTCCCCTAGAACGTAGAACCACTTAAACCTAACTAACCTTAGGACATCACACACATCCATGCCCGAGGCAGGATTCGAACCTACTCCGTAGTGGTCAAGCAGTTCCAGACTGTAACGCCTAGAACTGCTCGTCCACCCTGGCCAGCTCACATGTATCACTATTACCTCAATAGACATACAGTAGAATTTGCCTCGACGCAAAATGACTGTTTCCCTGGTCCCCAGTGCTTCCACGTCACCGTTTCCTCATACTCATCTTGCTGTCGTAGATACTGTTTCCCATGTACAAGAATTGTTCTTCACCAAGCAGAAGACGTGTAAGTACTCCCTCAATTTCCCCACTTTTCGGCGTATTTTCCCTCAATTTATACATATTTTCTGACATTTTCCCTAATTTTATCGATTTTATGTCACTTCTACCCATGGGATCATGATGTCATGTCTCGTTCCGTCTGGGAGCATAATGTACAGAGCAAATTGTGTAAAACAATCGTCTGAAAATAGGCGCATCATTGATGGTTACAAGCAGTGGATCCTACACTCCTGGATATTGAAATAAGAACACCGTGAATTCATTGTCCCAGGAACGGGAAACTTTATTGACACATTCCTGGGGTCAGATACATCACATGATCACACTGACAGAACCACAGGCACATAGACACAGGCAACAGAGCATGCACAATGTCGGCACTAGTACAGTGTATATCCACCTTTCGCAGCAATGCAGGCTGCTATTCTCCCATGGAGACGATCGTAGAGATGCTGGATGTAGTCCTGTGGAACGGCTTGCCATGCCATTTCCACCTGGCGCCTCAGTTGGACCAGCGTTCGTGCTGGACGTGCAGACCGCGTGAGACGACGCTTCATCCAGTCCCAAACATGCTCAATGGGGGACACATCCGGAGATCTTGCTGGCCAGGGTAGTTGACGTACACCTTCTAGAGCACGTTGGGTGGCACGGGATACATGCGGACGTGCATTGTCCTGTTGGAACAGCAAGTTCCCTTGCCGGTCTAGTAATGGTAGAATGATGGGTTCGATGACGGTTTGGATGTACCGTGCACTATTCAGTGTCCCCTCGACGATCACCAGTGGTGTACGGCCAGTGTAGGAGATCGCTCCCCACACCATGATGCCGGGTGTTGGCCCTGTGTGCCTCGGTCGTATGCAGTCCTGATTGTGGCGCTCACCTGCATGGCGCCAAACACGCATACGACCATCATTGGCACCAAGGCAGAAGCGACTCTCATCGCTGAAGACGACACGTCTCCATTCGTCCCTCCATTCACGCCTGTCGCGACACCACTGGAGGCGGGCTGCACGATATTGGGGCGTGAGCGGAAGACGGCCTAACGGTGTGCGGGACCGAACCCAGCTTCATGGAGACGGTTGCGAATGGTCCTCGCCGATACCCCAGGAGCAACAGTGTCCCTAATTTGCTGGGAAGTGGCGGTGCGGTCCCCTACGGCACTGTGTAGGATCCTACGGTCTTGGCGTGCATCCGTGCGTCGCTGCGGTCCGGTCCCAGGTCGACGGGCACGTGCACCTTCCGCCGACCACTGGCGACAACATCGATGTACTGTGGAGACCTCATGCCCAACGTGTTGAGCAATTCGGCGGTACGTCCACCCGGCCTCCCGCATGTCCACTATACGCCCTCGCTCAAAGTCCGTCAGCTGCACATACGGTTCACGTCCACGCTGTCGCGGCATGCTACCAGTGTTAAAGACTGCGATGGAGCTCCGTATGCCACGGCAAACTGGCTGACACTGACGGCGGCGGTGCACAAATGCTGCGCAGCTAGCGCCATTCGACGGCCAACACCGCGGTTCCTGGTGTGTCCGCTGTGCCGTGTGTGTGATCATTGCTTGTACAGCCCTCTCGCAGTGTCCGGAGCAAGTATGGTGGGTCTGACACACCGGTGTCAATGTGTTCTTTTTTCCATTTCCAGGTGTGTAGATTCGGAAATGAAAACAACTGAATAGTTCGTTATTCACTCAAAGGGAATATTTTTTGACAATTAAACAATTTAAACTCTCTTTATCCGCTCAGCATGACAAACGATATGCACTTCTATATAGTATTGATAAATTGACCTAGGGACATTACCACCTCAAAACTGATGCTGATTCTAAATAATGTAAATACTTAATTGTTTTTTACTGTAAAAAATATAAGTACTTGAAAAAATGTTGATTGTATGTAATGTAAATACCTCATTGGTTTTTATTGTTACAATGTAAATAATTGAAAAATGTAATGTGAATATTATAAATATGTAAAAAACGTAAATACTTGAAAAATTATGATTGTTTATAATGCAGAGATCTGGTTGGTTTTATTCTAAAATGTAAATACCAGTTCTCTAAAAATCCAATGTGAATATTATTAAAATGCAAATATATGACAAACAAAGGAAGACAAAACCAATTGTTTCATAATAAATTTGACATGTAGCTAATTTTTTTGTGTTTAAGTTTTCCTTTCAACTCACTCTAAAGTTTGTGCCCTACTGCATTAGCAAGTGCATCTGTCTATGGCCTTTCAGTGTATATCACAGTATTTGCATATTCAATACAGAGTCATGTTTATGTACATAAATATAATGAATATCTTTGACCTTGGATCATTTTAATGTTACACCAGGGTTATGTAGGTGTAAGTAAATACTGTACTATATAGTTTCGACACTGGCTTCACTTTATTATTAAGTCAAGGACATAGTGAACATCTTTGACTGTAAACTGAGGGTTACATAATTTTTACTGCATATCTGACATCATTTTAATATTATGCTCTGATTGACTGAAAAGAGGAGAGGGAGGGAGTGTAAGCTCACAGTGGTTGTTTCCATTATTTTGGAATTTTTTGATTGACCACTGAAGGGGAAAGGGGAGAAAGGGCATCCCTTGATGTGTATGTCAGTCATAACGTAATTTGATATCATTTTTATGCATCATTTTAATACTGCACTGTGACTGGTTAGGTTTTTAAAATTTTCCACTAATGCAGCTGGGCTGCTTCCTCAATCTTGGATTTTTAATACTGAACTATGATTGGCTGATAAGGTGAAGAGAAGGGGAGAGGGAAGAATATTCTCTTTTTTCCTTTAACACCATTGGGCTGTTTTCTAATATTACACACTAACAGGTTGGAAAGAGGAGAGGGAGAGAGTATAAAGCACACAACTGGTCTGGTCCCACCATCCTGGATTTTTAGTAGTGTTGTATGACTGGCTGGAAATGAAGACATAGTTTTTGATTTTCCACTAACACAAGTATGCTGTTTCCATCATTTTGGATTTTTCATACTGCACTGTGATTGGGTGGAGGTAAGGAGTACTGTCCTGCTATTGGTTGGAAATAAAGGAAGGGGAGGGTGTGCTTTTGATTTCTCACTAACACAATTGGACTATTTATGCTATCTCAAACTTTAAATTTTGTGTTGCAGTTAGCTGGGAATAACGAGAGATGGGAGGAGGGAATGTGGCTTCCCAATAATAAGGATGATGACATCTCTGACAATTATGATGACATCATGATTTCAAGGACATCTGTTATATCATGTATTACCTTCACGATCACATAATGACCTTGAAAGACAATGACCACATTCAAGGTCAAAATACTACACAATACCCAGTTAGTAGGTCTGTGCCAATTCTAACTGTACCAGTATTGGCATACAATTACTACTGTCGTTCTTTTGCAATTTCTGTAGAGCATTTCAGATCCCACTTTAGATGGGAATGATTTTTTTAATAACAGTAATCTTTTTTTCTTTGGAATCCTGATATCTGCTGTGATTCGAACTGTTTCCTCAAGTTTCTCCCAACTGTTTTCTGCAATTTTCCAATTATTGTAAGCGTATTATATTTGTGTAGTATCAGCATTAATGTTAGGAGATGATATGATTCCATTAAATCTGTCTTACCATACCATTTAGATAAGTCAGTAAAACAGGGGTTGCAAATCGTTCTGTATATATCAGAACTTTTACAGAAAGGCAAAGACGCCATAGTGGGATACCCATCTCTGGCTATCATTAGATTGTCTTCGATTACATTCCTCAAAGCCCTGCCTTTCCCGTCTCTCACATCTCCTGTCCATGATGAGAATTCAGGTCTCCACATACTATAAAGGGAGAGCAAAGCTGGGTTATTAGGTATCTCTAGTAATTTTCCACGATTCTGTAATGGGGAATTTTATACACAGAGGTAGCTGCAAAGTATTTGAGAGCATGTTTTATTTGCGCAGCATTATTACTTTTTTATGTGACATCTTACTTTGTGCCAATGCAGCAACGCCACCCTCATGTAGACACTGTCCTCCCACATTACGAAATAATTTTTAAGGCAACAGTCTACTGGTACTTGTACCATGTTTCGCATAACAGGACTAAATTAGGCTGACTTATGAATATTTCTCTTTGCAAGCTATCTCTATTGGAGTTAACTGAGCTTGCATTCCACTGCAATACTTTTATGGGCTTCATAATTCTGACGGGAAGAGACTTAAAGTTGCCTGCGATGAAGTATCAGATATCATTATCTTTTATAACTCTGTTCTTGTCGAATGTTCTCATGGCAGAGGTTACTCCTGGGACCATTATCATTTCCTCCACTTCCTGTTCCATCACGAAATATATGTAGGAAAAACTGTCCATTAAGCTTCCATATAATTTCACAGATTTTTCTCGTCATTACCATTTTGCAAGATGTATGCAAGAACATGGGGGATATGACCTGTCATATCTCAGATTGTACGCTCTCAGAATTTTAGCAATAAACTTCACTTATAGCAGTCTGATGAGCATATCTGTAATGATACTCTCATGATTACTATACAAAACATATCGGAAGAAGACACTTGTTTGTGTCTTGTTCTTCCCTAATATACTGCAAAATTTATGTTATATACGAGGGCAGTTCAGAAAGTAACCTCCGATTGGTCACAGTGCGGGTTGTGGGGGGAGTAGCGACGCCATCTGTGCGTTCACGCACTCAACAGGTCAGTCGGCATCAAGCCGTGGTCGAGTGAACGTCGTACCTGCGCTAGTTTAGTTTTTGTGGCAGTTTGAAATGTGTGCTGCAATAGAAAACCCCGCCAAATGTGAAGTGCGTGCTGTCATAAGGTTTTTTTACAGCCAAAGGATATTCTGCAGCAGCTATTCATCGTGAGCTTTGTGCCGTGTACGGACCAAGAGTTATGAGTGAAGGAGTTGTCTGTGAATGGGTACGTTTATTTAAAAGTGGACGAGAAAACGTTCATGATGAAGAGAGGAGTGGTAGACCATCATTGGTGACTGACGAACTCGTTCAGACAGTTGATGCAAAAGTTCGTGAAAATCGACGTTTCTCAATGTCGGAGTTGTCTACTGGTTTTCCACAGATTTCTAAGACTCTCTTGTACGAGATAGTGACAGCAAGATTGGGTTACCATAAGTTCTGTGCACGATGGGTGCCCAAAATTCTTACCGACCACCACAAAACTCAAAGAATGGCCTCTGCATTAGACTTTCTGTCACGTTATGAGGACGAAGGAGAACCATTGTTAAACAGAATCGTGACCGGTGACGAAACCTGGATTAAGTACGTGAACCCTGAGACAAAAGAACAATCAAAGATGTGGGCACATTCAAATTCGCCTACCAAACCAAGAAAAGCCTCGCAAGATTTTTCTGCCAGAAAACTGATGGCAACGGTGTTTTGGGATGCCAAAGGGGTGTTGTTGGTTGAATTCATGGAACGTGGTACCACCATTAATCAAGACGTGTACTGTGAAACAATAAAAAAGTTACGACGGGCTATACATTCAAACGCCATGGTATGCTGACTTCCGGTATCGTTTTTTTGCACGATAACGCCTGTCCTCACTCTGCTCGCAGAACAACGGCCCTTCTTGAGTCCTTCAAGTGGGACGTTATCAACCATCCACCTTACAGCCCAGACCTGGCGCCAAGTGATTATCACCTCTTCATGCATTTGAAGAAATGGCTCGGGTCACAGCGGTTTGATGACGACGAAGAGCTCAAAGATGCGGTCACAGGCTGGCTCCAGGCACAAGCGGGTGATTTTTATGCAGAAGGAATTTCAAAGCTTGTGAAGAGATACGATAAGTGCCTCAATCGCTATGGAGACTATGTAGAAAAATAGTGCAAAGATGTAGTTGTAAGATGTATATATTAAAATATTTTTATTTAACTTGGTGTATTTTTTTAAATCAACCGGAGGTTACTTTCTGAACGGCCCTCGTAGTTTCCATGCACCAGTCTTATTATCATGTAAGTTTTGAATTCTAGTTGATACCTTTTCTTCTATGTCTAACGCAGATGGCAGTCATTACAATACATTCAGGGTGATATTCTATTGTCCAGCGTAGATGGAAGCCTCCATCTTACCACGATTCCTTATCTAATATAATTTAAAACTGCTGTTATGTCAACATTTATTCTGAGCTACTGACTACTAGGTCTTTCAAAATGAATAGCTGAGTTTTAAGGCATTTTTGGCATTTATTACGTTCAGCTACAATTATAAACAATACTTAAAATGAAACAGCAACACAAACAGCTTTTTTTCTATACCTATTACAAACTCTAAAGTTGCAGACTACGGTTAATATGCAAAGTTTGCAAATGAAATGTTACTGCATGGTGATGAAGATTTTCTGGATCGTTTCGTTATAGTGACGAATTGACATTTCACCTAAGTCTCTCTCTCTTCGCACTTGAATTCCTCTTCTTGAGGATGTTAAGGGGGAGTTTGTTGTCGTTAGACATTTACTCCACTGAGATGGGTTGAGGTATGCTGGGACTTTTGGGAATAACTGGGACGGTTGTGCGTATTTGGGTTCATGTGATTTGCCTGTCGGAGACAGGTGGTAGGTCACGTGAATTGACAAGTATGCATCGGCTAGGGGCCATTACTTAACTGGCCCTGTTGACGCCTGGGACTGTCAGTCAGCGACTGACAGAGCGGATATTTAATGATGATGACGATGATGGGTGCCGGACACAGTGAGGAGGAGAGTCTTCTAGGTCCTTCTGGCGTCTGGGTATCTCTTCTTGTCCTTCTTCTTCTTCTTGTTGTGGTGAGTGTCTGCTTGTGACACTTTAGGATGTGTCACATCCTCCCAGTTGGCAGCATCGGCGTCTTCAGCGGTCCTCGCCCCTTGTTCCTGGCTTGCGTAGTCTTCTTGTTGTTCTTGTTGTTCTATTGAAACGAAGAGAGCTTCCCACTGGACAGGCGTGAGAGGAGGGCGGGCGTTGTAGGACCTGAGAGTGTCCAAGTGAATGGACACTACCTTCTTCAACTGCGTCTTAGAGAGGGGGCAAGGAGCCTCCTCCATGATGGCTTGGGTTGCCATGTTCTCCGCCACGACAATTGTCTGTGCGGCTGCGTCTTGTGTTTCCACCCTCGTGGCTTCCTGTATTACTACAGGTTCCACGGGGGCGGCAGTCTGCGTGTCGGCATCCTTCTTCTGTGCTGGGAAGGGCTGGCTGGCCAATGCATCACGGAGACTGTGCACCAGCAGCCGAGCTTCGGCTAGTTCGGCTTGGAGTGTTGCCCTCTCTTCCGCCATTGCGGCTTTGAGGGCAGCAATTTCTTCATCGGCGGCGGCGCGGACCCTGGCGCACGCCTCGCTGACTGCGTCCGGTGGTACAGCCACGTCATCAGCCACCACAGATCCGCTAGAGGCGGGGGGTGGCGAGGACGCAACGGCCTCGGCTGTATCCGCCTTCTTGGTGATCTTGTGTCTCCGTCTAACTTTGTCATCGCGACTCCAGTTCTTGATGTAGCTGCAGCCGCGGTAATTCGCCGCATGAGGGCCGCCACAGCAGCGTGTGGTGTCTTTCTTGGCGCAGTGGCGCGAATCGTGTGCTTGGGCACAACGAAAACACGCCACTGCATTACGGCAATACTTGGCAACATGGCCAAGTTTTTGGCAGCGATAACACTGCTCCTTCCGCTCCGCCGTCTTCTTGCGTTCCCCGTCTTCTGATGCGCCGAGCACGAGGCCCAGCAATTGCAGCAGGGCAGCAGCTTTACCTCCCTTTCCGCCACGTCCGTACATGCTGGAGAGCTAGCGCTTGCATGCAGCGATTAGCTCAACTCCGCAGCTTTTCACCTAAGTGGGAATGTGAAAAAATATAATATGCGCATCTAGCAGACGATAAATTCCCACGATATTGTACAATTGAAATAAGACACCCCTAAATCGAATGTTTTTTGTTTCATTTCCGTGCAGAAACTTTATAGGTCTTTTCTTTTTGGTGGAGAAACTGTAACAGGTGTTTCTTATACTGGTGCACCAGAACTATGGCTCTTTTCTCAGTTGGAAGAAGACAGAACTTTATTTGGCAACAACATCATGGCGCTGCTTCACTGGTAAAACTCACTATGCAATTGGTTTAACAACATACCCAACAGCTGGATTAGCTGCATGATGCTGGATGATAGAGCTTGTTTTGCATGGCCTTTGCATCCCCCAGTCTCGTGCCTTGCGGTATTTACCCTTTGGTGTTCATAAAGAATCGGGTTCGTGTGTCTCTATTACCAGCTGATCTACCCCACTTAAGAACAGGAAAGAGACAATTGTTGCAACAACTACTCCAGACATACTGAACAAAGTTTGGGTAGAACTCGCCTATCCACTCAATGTGTGCCATGTGACGAAATGTGCTCCCATCGAACAATTGTAAGAAAAACTGTTTGAGCTGTTCTTTCATTTGGTGAGTTATTTATAATTGTAAGCTGAATACCGGGTGATCAAAAAGTCAGTATAAATTTGAAAACTTAATAAACCACAGAATATTGTAGATAGAGAGGTAAAAATTGACACACATGCTTGGAATGACATGGGGTTTTATTAGAATCACCCCATATTGTTAGACGCATGAAAAATCTCTTGCGCGCGTCTTTTGGTGATGATTGTGTGCTCAGCCGCAACTTTCGTCATGCTTGGCCACCCAGGTCCCCAGACCTCAGCCCGTGTGATTATTGGCTTTTGTGATCGACCGACATCTCTAGGGATGCTGAAAGACAACATCCGATGCCAATGCCTCACCATAACTCCGGACATGCTTTACAGTGCTGTTCACAACATTATTCCTCGACTACAGCTATTATTGGGGAATGATGGTGGACATATTGAGCATTTCCTGTAAAGAACATCATCTTTGCTTTGTCTTACTTTGTTATGCTAATTATTGCTATTCTGATCAGATGAAGCGCCATCTGTCGAACATTTTTTGAACTTTTGTATTTTTTTGGTTCTAATAAAACCCCATGTCATTCCAAGCATGTGTGTCAATTTGTACCTCTATATCTACATTATTCCGTGATTTATTCAGTTTTCAAATTTATACTGACTTTTTGATCACCCGGTATAAATAATGCTACAAAGACGTAAAACTCCTCTATTCATTTTGAAACACCAGATATTTTAGCTTCACTAACTTTTGCAGGAATTCTTGACGATTTTCTAGTCCATCTTTTCCAAGCTCAAAACAAAGGAAGTTCGTCGAGAGCAGAGGAAATTGGTAACCTAGTAGGATATAGTGGTAATAGGCCCAAGAAGGAACCTTGAGGTACACAATTTAATAGACTGAACACTATTACTAAATCAGGGAAGATCAGCATGATGATGGAATGTACATTTATACAAGCAGCCATAACTACAGCATTTTCTAGAGACAGTAGATTTTCTTTCCCATCATAAAGAGAATTTTACATCAGGAAAGACGACATAAGGAACAGGATTGTGAAACTGCAACTGGAAGATTTTCACAAGCATGAACTAAGCAAAATGCAGATGAGTTTTTCGTTTTTTAGAATGCTGTAATTCTAATTTCTTAACAAATACTGATGCCAAACAAAATAGACAATACTGCTGAATGAATTTCTGAATGACTTGTAAAGTGGGAAAACTAAATGAAGGATGAAGGAGGTTTTGCCAATAGGAACTGGGGAAGTTAATGTATTGGGAATGGTCACTGGGCGCTCTAACTGACAATTTCACTTCAAAACACAGTTAAATGAATTCATACGTTGAGATGGAAATAGGCAACACTATAACAGACTGTCAATAAATAAATAAAAATATGAAATTGGAAATGCAAAATCCCATGAATTTCTTTAATTCGTTTTGCTTAATTTTTAGCTGCATTACCATATCTAAACTAGAGCACTTTTTTTGTTATAAAATATATGTTCTTAGTCAGTCATTTTACTCCTATGTGATTATCATTGAAGAATTTTGAACCTATGTTCTATAGTATAATAAACTTTCTAGGCTCTATAATTCTGTGCCTTTTTTGGAAAATTCCTCCAGTGCTATCCTTTATTAGTTGCATAATGGTTGGTATGAAAGACTCGCCACCTCCCAAGAAAAAAGCATCACAACAAGCTGTAAACTGCTGTGCATATTTATGTGTATACGTACACAAAACTTTTCACTCATTGTCAACTAAACTGAGACTGCTCATTTATGGGACTTTGGAGATATCATTTAAATGTGCACTTGACAAATGCTCTCTAACTCTGCTTTTTGGCATGGTTAATTTTGACCCCTATGCAAAATATTTATTGTACTATATTATGTATAGCGTAAATCAAAAGTGTGTTAGCTGTGCCAATATAAACATAAATTGTGATAATAGATTGTAATTTCTGAAAGTATGGTGTTTATTGTGAACTTAAAAGTATATTGTTCATATTATTACTTAAGCAGCGGAAAGAAGGAGTGTCGAAATAACGAAATAAGTAAATAAAGCCATATTTTCAGTGTTCATGATGTTATAGGGTAAGACGTGTATATTTCATGAACACACACACACACACACACACACACACACACACACACAAACACACACACACACACACACACACACGTATATACTATACATACATACATATATATACAGTACAATAGCAGTAGTCCATATATATATATGGACTACTGCTATTGTACTTTTAGTGCAAAACTATACATAATTGTTGCTGTGCCCATGCTAGTGTGAATCAAAAGATTTGGTTGTATATTAAATGTGGCGAAAATTTAGGAAAAATCCTTACTGTTGCAGATAATATATTGCTGTTATCAATAGAGGTTCAAATCATAAAATGTAAATGTAGTGCCCTATTGATAAGTCAACAGCAAACTGAAACTAAAATATGAGACATGTACAGCCTCCTTCCTAGCTCAAAAAAAGCGCAAGGAACAGTACTACAACCATATCAAATTCAGTGACAGTGCCAAACAATGTAGTAGTCACCAAAGTAAAACCAAGAGCAAGAAGCAGTACTGCAAACAATTTCAAACCAGTGGCTATTAGAATCAGTATTCCTCTGAATAACGCCATCACCAACAAGTAAAAACAAGTTCAGTACGCAGTACTGAATCAGTTTCAAAACAACTATTGTTAGCTTCATTCTTGAGCCAATCATCATCGATGTCAGAAGACTGGTAAAATTTGAAAGCGATGAAATGCTCAAGGAAAAAAGTAGAAAAAAATGTTGCATCTGGCAGACAGTGAGAGACATGTGTGTGCACCGTTCTTATATGATGTAGCTCTTGTGACTTCTGGGTATTGGCACTTGTGAAACTAAATGTGTGTGTTTAGAATGCTGTTAGAGAAGCAGTTGAAGTCTAAGTCATTATACATACATTTGTCCATGATCTTCATCTGAAATACATAAGATAAGAATAATTAAAAACAGGATATAAATAAGTAATTTGTGACATATGCTATTTATTGTTGAATGATATACTACAAGATAATGTGAGCAAAAGGAAACTAATTCATAGAAGAGAAACAAATCACCATAGTCTCAAAAATAAATGAAATAATTAACAAATTAAACACATATTCTCTTGCTTACATATATATATATATATATATATATATATATATATATATATATATATATATATATTCCATCCTGTTTGGCTACTTTGTTATTGGTCAATATGATTAATTATTTCTATTAATATTTATTGCATGAACTCCTTAATAAATGTTTAACATTTATGAAGTTCCTTTATTTTCTAGCTGCTTGGTAGTGTAGTTTATTGTAAGGGGTGCTCAAAAAGTTTCTGTTCAAGTCAGTACAGAATCAGTATGCCAATAACGCAAAATTGCTATGAGCATTGAGGCAATCATCCTATAGATGCACCAAGTTGGAGGTACCCATTTGGCAAAACAACATGGCCTGCAGTGTGAAGAAGTCCATAACTCCCTGCTGCTCATCCTCATCCGACAGGCATCATCAATACTTCAAGGATTTTTTAAGGGACCGAAGACCTGATAATCACATGAGGAGAGATCAGGACTGTAGGATGGATACCCGAATGTCTCCCATTTGAGTTGACATAACTTCTGCATAATGACATTTTCGGTATCGAGACGTACATTACCATGAAGCAGAAGCACTCTTTGTCATGCCCCATTCTACAATGGTGGTTTTCTACAGACTTGCTGCCCCATACACATTCTTTACTCTCCAGTGGATATTTACCCATGCCTGTTCTTCAATAGCGAAGAAAAGAATAATAACATGTTGGTCCTGCTTGAGCACATTTGATAATGACATCGCCATATTTCACGTTTCCACATTTAGCACAAGCATGTCAGAAAGACACGAATGCTGCACTAATCTCTTGCCTACATGTCAGTGCTAATAACTCGCATCGAACTGGCGCTATGTTACATATCCATTACAGTTGCAGCCTCAACTGGAAACTTTTTGGCTGTCCCTCTTATACAGCTTGCTTCCTTGGTTAAACATAGTGTGTTATCAGATACAAGCAACCACTATGTCCAGCATGGTGATCATGTATAGTGCTTTTTGTTTCATACAGCCCTATCTTTTGCTGCATAAAAGCTGTAGTTGGAGAGAATACCCCACATTTCAAACATCTCTACGCAGTGGATCCTTTTGTTACTTTTGGTAATTATCTGATGTCCCATTTTTGTAGTTTTCCATATTATGAGGATTTGCATACTAGAGGATTATACCACAACTGATCATACAATGTATAGATGCATAGTGTGTTGTCCTTAGGTATGAGCTATTAAACAGTGTGTCTAACATTTGTAGGGCACAGCAGGCTGTGCTAATTGTATTTCTAGTTACACTGATATGTTCATTCCATTATAATTGGTGGTCAACTTTCATACCTAAAATTTTTCCTGCTTGGTACACACTGTAGGGTCTTTTATGTACTTTAGCTCTTGCTGTATTAGGTTTCTTACTTGTATAGAAGTTCATGTTATTAAACTTTTTATCTTAAGATGTACCATATTTTTTGCTTACCATTTGTGACCAACATAACTGCAATGTCAGCTTTTACTCGTAATATTTCTGGTATCTTGTCTGTAATTATTACACTGCTGTCATAAGCAAAAATCAGTTTCACATTGAGGGGCCTACAGTGGGAAGTCACAAATGTAAACAAAAAACGATGCTGGGCCTATCACACTTGCTTGAGGGGCTTCAGTATTTAAATATTCTGGATGTGAAACATATTTGACTATATATTTCGAACCACTTGAAATTTGGGCAGCTCTATCCTCTGCACTCTGCCTGCTAGGTAAGACACACACAATTTATTTATAAGCCCACTTATTCCCAGTGTTGCATATTTACCTGGAAGTATGTCATGATCAACTGTATCAAATGCTTTACAAATGACTATGATACATGCAACATGTTGTCCTTTATCATGGGCTGTTAAAACTATTGTTGTAAATTTTCCATATCTGAAACCAAACTATTATTTGTAAAGAAGTTAGTATTTAATTAAGAAGTCGAAAAGTGTCTTTTTCATAATAGTTCTTATTATTTCTGATAAAGGATATTCTATAACTGGTCAGTAATTATCTCTATTTTCTGTACTATCTTTTTTGTTGATGGAAAGACCCTTCACATACTTTATGTAATTAGGGAAGCAAGTGGACGCAAATAGCCTTTTTTATAATGTGTGTTAAGTGTGCTTTTATGCTGCTAATGCAGTCATTTAGCAAACAAACTTGAACCTTGTCTGGAACAGTGGATTTTTTCTCTTAAATTTATGCAAAATCCCACTGATATCCTTCTCAGTGGTGAGTAGCAACAGGTTTAAGTAATGTATATAGTTATTTGTGGCTGTGTGATGTATTTTTGGAAACTTGTGTTCCAGTTTGGTTGCTATATAATGGAAGTAGTTCTCAAAGTTGGCTAAGTCCTTAGAAATATACACTGACGGAAAAAATCGCAACACAAAAAAGTAATTGATGTAGGGAATGGCATTTCGGAAATACATTTGTTTAGGCAACATATTTAAGTGATTAACATTGCAAGATCACAAGTTAATGCAAGCTAGTGATACACCATTGCAAATGTGAAATGCTGGTGTAACCGCCAAAATGTAAAATGCAAGCATGCAAACACACATTCATTGTGTTGTACAAGTTCTGGATGTCACTTTGTGGGGTGGGGTTCCATAACTGTTGCACTTGGTAGATCAATTTAGGGATGGTTAATGCTGTTAGTGGATGACACTGGAGTTGTCGTCTGATGGTGTCTCATATGTACTCGAATAGAGACAAATCTGGCGATTAAGCGGGCCAAGCCAACATATCGACACACTGCAGTGCATGTTGGATTACAACAGCGATCTGTGGGCAAGCCTTGTCCTGTTAGAAAACAACCCCCTGGCATGCTGTTGATGAATGGCAGTACAACAGGTCGAATCACCAGATTGACACAGATTTGCGATCATGGTACATGGGACAACCACGAGAGTGCTCTTGCTCTCGTACAAAATCGCAACCCAGACGATAACTGAAGGTGTAGGTCCAGGGTGTCTAGCATGCAGACAGGTTGGTTACTGGCCCTCAACTAGCCTCCTAATCAGCATACATTCACCATTGGCACAGAGGCAGAACCAGCTCTCGTCATAAAGCACAACCCTGCCCTCCAGTGAGCCCTAACTTGACACAACTGAAGTTGTAAATGGCAGTGGTTGGGGATCAGTGGAATGCATGCTACAGGGCTCGGAGCTGACCTTGATTTATAACAGTTCATTGTGTTACTTTTGTGCCAACTGCTGGTCGAATTGTTGCTGTGGATGCAGTACAATGCTCCAGGGCCATATGTTGAACAGGGTAGTCTTTGCTCTCGGTAGTGTCAGATGGATGTCTGGAGCCCAGTCTTCTTGTGACTGTAATTTCTTGTGACCACAGCTGCCAGAAATCGTGTACGGTAGCACTTTCCTGCCAAGTCTTTCTCCGCAATAGCAGAAGGAACATTCAGCTTCTCGTTGCCCTATCACATGGCTTAGTTCAAACTAAGTGATATGTTGATAATGGCTCCTTTCTTGCCTTACAGGCATTCTTGACTAATATCAACTCAACACATCGAATCACAAAGGTAACTAATGGTCACGACATTTACAGTGTGTATTTAAAGCAAACCTTCTTTGCATCCTCATAATGACACTTCTAGCTCCACTCTTATGTGACTGATGCGAAATCTGAATAGACATCACTCACATGTAGAAACATGCTTAGCAGATTTCCCTTATGTCACACAGCTCCTTCTTGGTGGCATAATTTTTTTTCATCAGTTGATATATTATACAATCTTTATTTCTGATTTGTCTGCTTATCTGATTGGTCTTTGTGCTAATAGTTTTTGTGTTGATATATTCCAGATTGCTTTACCTTTATTGTTTGAATTCTGTAAGTCTTATTGTTTTGGATTCTTTTTGCATCCTGTAAAAATTTACATCCTTTTGTACTTGAGAAAAAAACTGTATGAAGGCTGGGTCTCCCTCTCTCTCTCATTATCTTCTATATAATCGAGTTATCTGAGTGTTTTGCAGGATTTTCTGGTGACTGTTGCTACACAGTTCTTTCTAACATGTCTCCAACAGTATGTACTATTTAAGGAAATGTCTCCTCAAATGTTAGCTTGAACATGTCACATATCTGTTGAATTTCTCATTTACATGCTTTTCTGAATATACTTCTGATCACATCTGGTAGGTCATCTGTACTTTTTGATATAAAATACACTTCTTCGCTACAAAGCACTTTTGTTTGTTTCTTTTAAGATTTTTAAGTTTTGGAATTTGGCCAAAATGGTCCTAAAAGTTTTTAACAGCTACCCTCACAAACTTTTTGGGCCATTGAGTAATAACTGCTACCAGTCATAACAGAAGGTGATTTTATTTAACACGCAGTTGGTTTTGGGCTTGTGCCTATCTTCATGTGGTTTATATTCAATGATACGTTTCCATGTTCAACGTTTTCCACCCCCGGTAGCTCAGTGGTCAGTGGGACAGAATGTTAATCCTAAGGGCCTGGGTTCGATTCCCGGCGGGGTTGGAGACTTTCTCTGCTCAGGGACTTGGTGTTGTACTGTCCTAATCATCATCATTTCATCCCCATCGACGCGCAATTCGCCGAAGTGGCGTGATATCGAAAGACTTGCACCCGGCGAACGGTCTACCTGACAGGAGGCCCTAGTCACATGACATTTTTATTTATGTTTAACATTGAAGATTACTTTTTAAATAAAAAAGAAATAATTTGATGATAACTAAATAGACATAACTGAAACAGCTGGAAGTGGCTAAGTGATATGTGTTGAGAAACATTATGAAACTTACGTACAGATGAAGTATCTTTGTTGTTTCCACATTACAATCATCGCATTCTTAACAAAAATATTTTGAATTTTTACATATTAACTGTATATAATTCAACATGATAATGATTAGTACTTTCATTTTGTGCCTTTGATATGGTAGAGGCATTTTGGATGTCAGTAACTCCAGAAGCAAATGCACATGCTACATTCAACTTGGGAAAACAGAATTTGAGGTCAAAGAGCCTACAACTAATAATTATGGGTATGTTACACACACAGATACATAGCATATATTGCAGATTATGAAAATGAAAATGTTATATCATTTGGTTGTAGGCAAATTATGTAATGTTAAATAGACATTGCTTTTTTCACAAGTTGTGAGGAGACATTGACAATGACTATTTAACCTTATATAATTTTACAGCAAGTATGATACATATTATAAATAACAGTGTGGTTTCTCAATCAAATAGCCATTTCATTTACATAATCTGTTATGTTTCTGTGCGTGTGTGTAACATTCCTATGCTTCTTAGATGTTAGCTCTTTGACTATAACCTCTGCTTTCCTATGTAAACAAGTTAGATGTTCTTGAGAATTTCTGTACCACTTGGTTAACTGTAGTAGATGTTAAAAATAGTACAAATAAGATTTTTAGGGGAAGAAAAATTGGCATAGTTGTCCAGAAAATTAAAGAATTTGGCCGAAACTGATTGTCTTTTTTCTTTACGATTTTTGTATGAACTCAAGATTTGAACGATGAATATGGTTAATTCTTCTATTGCTTTGTTTGTTATGGTCCTGGAAAGGGTTTCAGGGAAAAAAATTGGTACAGTTACAAAAGAAAGTGCCAAATTCGGATAAACTGCAAAAATCGTGTTTTATACTTGCTCTCGATCATATCTGATCGTAGGAACGACATGTTTGGTTGATTATGTTTTATGTTTTGTTTGTTACGCTCGCAAGGTAGAAATAACTCAATCGAATGTTTTCAATTAAAAAAATCTGGGAGATTTGGAGAAAAATTTGGAAAATATATTTCAACTTAAAAAACTGGAAAAATTAATTCCAGCCTACTAGAAAATAAAATTACGTTTGTTTCTACTTTTGTGTTGATTCCCAATATGTCCAACAAATGTAGTTAATTGTATTTCTACTCCGATTTGTTTTGCTGCTAAGCACACAAATGTCGTTTGACAGTCAACTGTCAAATTGTGAATCAAACCAGTTGGTTACATGTGATTAAAATTGATTTATTTGTTTATTTTCAGTTGAATTGTGATCTTGTTGTAAATTCATCACAGTCACTTCATGAAATCAATTAAGATTTGTCGTTTGATATCAGACAAATTTACAGGTTTGCCTATGAAATACTATCAGTTTTGAAGTGACAAACGGTTATTCAGTAACAACAGAGTGAATTAGTTGCCCATTTTCAGATGAATTGTGATTATTCGCATCGCAAGTTGTGTCGCAATTTTATTGTACTGACGCAATTTAATCGCACTGCAATGCTGCCAATAAGACAGAGCAATTTCGGCAGCAGATCACGCTATGCTACACAAACCAAACGAGTTTTCGATCTAATCGAATTGCAGAGCAATGCGAAGAGTGAAAGCAAGTTGGACAGAATCGACTATCGCAAACACGTTCACCATATACAAAAGAAGAAAACGAAAATGCGAAACGAAGATTACATCCACTGAATGAGACATCAGTGGTCAGTAAAAATCAATCACACAACAATGTTTTTGAATAATCGTGCAAGTAGACAGACATCCGTTGAGCTGAATACTCATCAAGCTCCATTCAGTTTCAATGCGACAGTTGATTACAGCGCAGAAAATTTGTTGCTATTGGATCGATTGTTGTTGTGATGTGATGTGTTTTGAGGGATTAAAATACAGAAATTAAACACATGATTTGATGGTGTAAGTTGCAAAGTCAAACTGGCGCCACTGATCTCGCCACCAGAGCTAATGTTCTCATTGGTTTCTGGAACAGGAACATGTTCCACCCATTTCGTAACACAAATGCAGAAATACAACTGTTGTTTCAAATGACTTCTTTTGGCACAATAAATGTGGTTGGGACATTTTCATGACCACTTTCAAGATAATTACAACAAAATAGTCTTTCACACAATTCAATACTTCTATACAACAAACACACACATCATTCGACACTCCCATACAACATGGTTATTCGACAAAACCATTATTATTATAGTATTACATATTTCTCCTTGTTATATTATATATCTACATATTCAAGGTCAAACATGTCGCTGAGCAAGTTTGATGTTGCCACAGCTGAATGCGGACTATAAATTTCTGTAGATATATTTCATGAATAATTCACCACTAGAAGAAGATCAGCATTGTGTATACAATGGTTCGGTGGAAAGACCAGCTGAGAAGCCGCTGCTAACTATTTTCATCAACAAAATTAAATGCTTACATCATTCAAAATCGCAGAGGACTGCATGCAATCTGATAATCACAAAATTGGAATCAGAGCTGAAAGGATTCTTGTGGGAGAACAGATAAGATGTTTCAATGTGTCAACAATTATGAAAACGCTATTGTGGTCATTGATGAAAATTTGGAATCCCTTGATATCGCTCTACATAACCAGATGATCAGCTGTAGTGTATGTACAAAATCAACAATCATATGATGTGTTGCAGTGTTCCATCATATTCTGACAAGGTGAAGATGGTTATCATTTCTCCAGCAAGACGATAAATATGGTTACAGGTGAACAAAAATTCTAATTTGTTGTAATAACCCTAATTCCTTTCATTGACACGAAATTCATTTACAGGCATTGAAACGAACAAAAAAGTCAGTTCATACAGACTGATAATTCATAAAAATGAGAACAATGACATCTTGAAATGTTGGCATCTGTTTCTCCAGTGTGCAGTTGACATACATATCAAAGTTCAGACTCAGTAATTGACATTTATCAGGTTGAACTAAACAATACCCCATTCCAAAAATTATAATCATCTTCAAGATGTCATCGATGCTGATGGAAACACACAGAATGTCGTCCGAATGATGATCCTCCCAGAAATGTATGTTAGAAGTTCGCTAAGTATTCACGAATACACTCAAGATTCCATGTCATATGTTCGCTATCATAGCACAACAGATTAGTTGATCACATTCATGTGCAATTTACAGTGGATAGAAATTCGATGATAGTGCTTCCCTGGCCAAGAACCCATCGATCGTCATGCCATCTATACAGGAGTCTTCAAACAAAAATTAAAATCACTGATGGATTTCAGTGTGGACCATCAGATGTTCGGCGAGACATGCTGTTGGATGTATTAAGTGGAGTAGCAGAAACATGGAGTGCCACATTTACTTATTCTTATTTTGTTATTGAGAAGATAAGACAGAGTAAAACGATGTTGTGATTTCAGCAGATATTTCCAATGAAGAAGATCCAGGCTTGCATGAAACTGTTACTAAGAACATGAATCATGGTCTCTGTAGAACAACAAATATCAATTTTCCATGTATGGTTGACACAAAACGTTCTATATGTTATAATAGTAGAAATGACAATCCACTGTACTGTCGCTGATCAACTGCAGACAATGGAATATCAACAATATTGTCAAAGCATATCAACATGACACTGAGGTTGATAATTGTTGGATTTTTACATATTTCCCACTACTCACAAAGATATTTAAAGCACACATCAATGTGGACTCTTGCCTTTGAGTGAAATCCATCAAATACATCTGCAAGTATGTGGTCAAATGACATGGCTGCGAATGGAGTTGATATGGAAAAGTCCAACTGTGAATTCACGCAGTAACAAATAGGCCATTTTGTTAGCAGTAAAGAAGCAGTTTGACACATTTTTTCATTCGCCACTTTTGAAAGACATCCCACTGCTGTTCTCTTGGCCATACATCTGGAGAATGGTCAAAGTTTACAATTCACTATGGAGAACACATTATGAGCTAATCAACCACAATCTACAATACTGACGATTTTTTAAAAGTTTCAATATAATTGTTTCGCCTGAACGCTGCTATACTCTGAAATACAAAAATATTGTACATGGCATCAATTGTCAGAGAAATTTAAACAATGGAAAGAAGGAAATCCAGTTCCAGGTTACCCACATATGCTTTCTACCTGTGCATTAGGTCACATTTACACAGTTCATTCAAGCAAAGATAAGTGTTTCTATTGCCGCTTTCTGTTAGTGTTCATGGCCCAACATCATTCTAACATCTACAAACTGTTAATGGTGAACTGTGTGGGACATAACAGAAAAGCCTGTCAATGTTAGCGATTGCTAGAGAATGACTCTCATTCAGATTGGACTCTCGGAATGCTCATTGTATATGAAGAATGCTTTCGATAACCATCTCAGCATGCCTCCAATTGAAACTGGTTGATTCGTTACCAAATACAAAGATGACATATTTGGAGATATTTTGCAACAGGTGCATACAAGAATATCAAATCTGGATTTACAACTGAGCAACAAATTCACAATGAGGAATTGCTATTAAGTGAGGACATATGCATGCTGGTACTGAACAAGGTATAATAACAGTTAGGCATGACAGTGTCTGATAGTTTAATACTCTGATGCATTTAATCAAGAGTTGAAACGATGCATTGAGAGAATCAGTTCAAACAAGACAGTCCATTGCTGAACTGGCAACAAAAATATGCGCACAACCCTCTCATGGAAGTTACAAGGGATGGAACTGCGAGAATTTCCTTCTTGGACGCTCCTGTTGGAACTGCAAAACTTTTTCGATCACATCGCTTTTGTCAACGATCTGCTCACAGAATAGAATTGTACTTGCATTTGCTTCATCAGGAATTGCAGCAACACTGTTGAAAGGCAGTCGAACAGCTCATTCAGAACTCAAGCTGCCATTGAACATGCAAATCAATGACACCCCAACATTCAACCTTTGTGATGTTCAGAGTTTTGCAGCATGTAAATTGATAGTTTGGAATTAATGTATGATGGCTTGTAGAAAGTCTATGGAGGCAATAGACCATATGATATAAGATCTACAAACCAATCAAAAACGGTTTGGTGGTGTGATGATTCTGTTGGCAGGAGATTTTCACCAAACATTGCCAGTGATTCCATGGTCAATGCAAGCTGATGAACTTAATGTATGTTTGAAAAAGTCGTTTTATGGAAACATGCCAAAACACTCAAATTAAGCATGAACATGCATATTCAGCTACAGAATGACCAATCTGGAGTAGCATTTTCAAACAATTGTTGGACGTTGACAATGGGAAAATCCTCATCGTATTCCCATTGTCGGAGTTATTTTCCCTGTAGATTTTTGACAATTCACTGAATCAAAGATCGAACTCTTCTGCAAGGTGTTCCCAAACATAGTTCAAAATTACAAAAGATCATGTTTGGTTGACCTGTGTTATATTGGCTGCGAAAACATTGCAATGAGTTTCAAGAATCAAAGAAAATGTCTGACGATTTGATGACATATAAATTAGTGGGTTTCATTACTAGGGAAGGTGATGTCGTCAAGTACCCAATCGAACCTTTAAACCTACTAGAATTGCCTGGATTACCACCACTAAATCTCCAATTGGAAGTCAGAAGGGTAATCATAATGTTGTAAAACATCAACTAACCACAAATTTCTAATGGTGTCTGGCTTTGCAGTATACACGGTGAGTCACTAACTATTGGCACCAAGAATAATAACTCCCAAAGTGTGATAGTATCTGAAAAGTATGTCAGACAAAAGTTGCATGGGACAATGGGGGCCATAATAGGACGTCGGTTTTTTGTTCCTAGGTGGGGTCGTTTCAGAGATATGAAGGTCAACTTTTTTTTTTTTTTTTTTTAATGGGATGCTGTAGTTTGGTATTTATTTTCTGATAGGGGCTATCGAGGTGAATCCAGTGTTGTGCAATAGTAAGGTCTTTGAAAGTTAAAGACAGTCACAAAGGTGGCATGAACGTCCATTTACAGAAGGTATTCGAAGTGATGATCATTGGCATCAGTGTAGTGCTGCAATCTTCTTATCATGGATTGAATGGTATTCCTTATCACATTTGCATTTATCGAAGACATGGTCTGACAATTCTCTCTCGCATATCTTCAGGTGTAGTTGGAACATCTTTATAAATGATATCTTTTACGAATCCTCACAAGGTGAAATCCAGAGGCGTCAATTCTGGCGAACGAGCTGGCCACAACACATCTTCTCTGCATCCAATGCAACGGTTTGGGAATTTTCCGTGAAACTCATTTTTAGCTATCAACAAAAAATGCGCCTTACACCCATCGTGTTGATACCATATTCTGTTCCTTGTTCCTAAAGGTATTTCTTTCAATAACAGACCTAACGTTTCTTGCAGGCATGTGGTGTACTTCTTACCATTAGGATTTCCTTCGATAAAATAGGGGCCTATAAATTTGTCCTCCAGAATCCCACACCATACATTCACCGCCCACAGTTTTCGGTGTGCAACTTGCGGCAGCCAACATGGATTTTCAGTTGCCCGATAATGCATGTTATGCAAATTAACATTTCCATAGTACGTGAACATAGCCTCATCAGTAAATAAAATCAATTTAATAAATGTGTCATTCCTCTGAATCTGAAGTTGAGCCCATCAGCAGAATTCAATGTGACACATACAATCCGTACCTTTTAATTCTTGGTGGAGACTAATATGGTAAGGACGATATTAATGGCGATGCAGAACACGAAAAACACTACTTTGGCTCATACCAGATTCCTTTGCAATTTGACGTGAACTAACGCAAGAATCTTGAACCACAGTTGCAAGAGTTCCAATTTCCGTTTCCTCGTCGGCAACTTTACCAGATATGTTTCCGATGCGTTAAAGATCCAGTTGTTCTCAATTTATCATACACAAATTTAAATGTATGTTGTACAGGGTGACTACATTGAGGATATCTTTCAGCGTGTAAATCTCTAGCTCGCACTGAATTTCGTTGGCATTCTCTGTAAATGAGAAGCATATCGACTTGTTCTTCAAAGGAATACATCATTCACATTTGCTTGATTCGACGATACTAGTCTTACCATTCCTATTAGTGTTGTATTGCGAAACTGTCTAATGATGTTGACATGTCAATGGGAGGTTAGATGGAAACGCCGTATACAGCGAATATTTACTTTTGCACGTATTATGAGAGGAACTGTCAGAGCATGTGCTTCAATAAGTGCCGATGTGATAAGGAATACCACTCAATCCATGATAAGAAGATTGCAGCACTGCATTGATACTAGTCGTCATCACTTCGAACAGCTTCTGGACGTTTGTGCCACCTTTTCGACCTTTGCTGGCCTTGAAAGACCTTACTGTTACACATCATTGGATTTGTCTCGATGGCCGCTATCTGAAAATAAGTGCCAAACTATAGCATCCTATTTTTAAAAAACAATGTTGAGAGCTGCTCGGCCAAAGCTGGACTTGTTCCCTTGTTGGCACATCAACATGTGCATAGAACAACGAGCAGAGCAAGAGCGGATCCCCTGAGTATTGCTGGTATGATGAATCTGCACATCTTGTAGGTTGATGTAAACATAAGAAACCACAATTTTGCCATTTCCAGTATGAAAAAATTTTTGAATTTTACATTCTGTGTGTTGTCAACCAATCATGTTGATCAGCAGCATTGATCCAGTCAACGTGTGGGACACAGCAAATACAGTATAATAATCAATAGATAGTTAAAGGACATACAGTAAGCGATGGTGGGGATTCGTGACTAAGGTGACACTCCCAAATCCTCCCCTCTAAATTGCCAGTTTTTGGTAGGAGAGATGAATATAAAGAAGATATGAAGACAATGTGAAGGCAAGAGGCCAAGAGGTAATGTAGAGAGCGAGAGATGCTTTTGCGTTAGTGCTGCATTTGCTATGACCAGCTCACATGTTGCGAGATCTACTCCACGACTTGTGTTGCTGCTTTAGTAGTTTCTCTTATTTGGATTTTAGATCCGTTTTTACTTTGAATTTACGAGCTGCATGGATTTGGAAAGCCAGTTGCTGTTCTTTATTAATCTTCCACAAGGTCTGAAGTATGTGCCAGTTGTATCAGTACAGTCTGTACAAATTGAGCTTCACTCAAGCACTAATTTATCGCATTTTTACGTTCATCAGTGGGTATTTCTTTTCGGAATTGACTTTCTTAATCAGTCACTCTGATTCACTCAAAATCTGGGGTGCAGTGAACTCATTTCGAGCCCCTTTATATTTTTTAGCTTCAAGTAAAACTAATACAGTTTTGGTCAGAAAATTAATTGTAAATGATTTAATTGTGGTACAGACATGAGAAAAATAAACTCATCCACTAAATCTTAGGAGTGGTTTTGCTTTTGTAATTTATCCTGCAGCTGTCCTGGTCAAGAGGCGCTAATTTAAAACAAAATATCACCGACTTTTCTTGCATAGTAAATTGTGCTCTCGTTGTGGCATCATTCCATTGTAAAACAGGTGCCCCTACTTGGAACATTTAATGTGCGCTGTAGGAAATTTAATTAATTTATATGACTAATGATCAATGGGAACTGCTCTAATTTGTATTAATCTTAATGTTCAGATTATAGATAGTTTCAGTTGCTGTATGTAACTAGTGAAATTAGTTGGTTTAATGTTCTATAAAGCAGGCGTACACTCGCGGATACAACGTTTCTCTGTAGAGCATGTAAGTTTTTTCTGGGGTAAATTGTCCACAAGTTTAATTTAGGATGTAAATTTTTCTTTTGAATTTGTACATGTGTCTGGCCAAATATGCAACCACTATCAATTTATTGTGTTCTTAATTATTAACACAAGCAATCTTATTTAATTTTCACATGATCAAGTAATTTGAAACCAGTCTTGATGTTACTGATTTTTTAGCCTGTCGGTCCAAGCTTGCCACGTAAAATTCAGGCTAAAGATACAACTGCATTAAATTTTAAGTGATTCTGGGACACGGATTCCCATATTTCATTACTGTAATTTTTTTCTCACCATTGAATGGAAAATTGCTAGAAGTTTCAAGTCCTTTAGATTTCTGGTCATCAGTTTGAAGTAGAAGTATTTTTTCTTGTTGTGCCATTAATCAGTGATGATCAAGGATCAACATCAAACGAGTTTTATTCTTTCAAAATGAAACAGAATAGGAATATGTCGAGTATAGTGACATATTGCTTTGTGATAATAATGAAATTTCATAGCTGTAATTTCTTAACTTTACTGAAGTGAAATATATAGCTAGTAGCATTTAGAGTAAGATCCTCAAATTTGTATCACCTCAGGTGGGTCAAAGTGGATTGCTCCAAAAAGCCTAAGTGGTCATGGTATCAGTTTGCTGATCTGCTCAGCCAAACCTGACGTCATTCCCTTGTCAGTACATTGTTTGTCTGATGAATCTGGACGTCCTGTAGGTTTATGGAAACATGGCAACCCCAATTTTTCTGTCCCCAGTATGAGAAGATTTCTGAATTTTGTAGTCTGGATGTTGTCAGCCTATCATATTGGACAGCAGCATCGGTGCTGTAATGTAAATGTCTGAGCCAATGAGTGGTGACACAGCAAATATAGTGTATCAACCTCTGGCTAGTTGATGTGCAAGCAGTAAACGATGGTGAAGATGTTTTGGCAGTTTTACCCTTCATTTTGATGTCCTCAGGGAAAATATTGCTTGTAACTGTGGCGGAAGTCAAGAGTCCACCCATCCAAATCGTTAATTTATGAGAGAAGACTGGAACAAACAGAGATGTGGAGATAGTGTGGAGGTGCATGGCTGAGAGGTAGAGGGAAAAGCACCCAGTTACAACCCAGTGCACTTTTCTGAGTCTTGTCACTTTAAACATTAGTGCTACATTTGCTCTGACCAGGTCACAATTTGCAAGATCTATCCCACAACTTGTGTTTCTCATAGTTGCGGATCACTGCCTCTACAGGCAGTAATCTGGTAATGCATCACTTTAGCTGAAGTCAGCACTGGGTCATTGCAGATTCTGGTGGAAAATTTGCTGATATCAGAATCTTCGCTTCCTTATATGTGGTGCCATATTGCAGCTGAGACAGTTGCTCATTTCATAAACAAGACATATGTCAAAGTTAAGGAGGGGACACATGGCACTGTGGTGCCGAGGCAATGGGCCTTATTGTATTTTGCTGACCTCAGCAATTCTGTTGACATGGGGCATGGACATGGATGGGGAATAGGAGAACCTCTGCACCCTGCCTTCGCTGCATACAGCCCTGCGCGCCATGGCCATGACATCATCATCCGCACTTTCTTATCATCAAGGCCAGCCCAACCTAAAATCCCAAGTTTTAGTCGACAATGTTTGCATTACTGACTTCCAAAATCTCGTTTAAGAACAGGCTCATGAGCCACATTCGCCATGAGATACAATATTGGAAAGATTAGATAGCATATTTGCCTATAAATATTTAAAAACCAACACCTGCATATAAAATATAACTAATGAATGAGGAATTCATACTTGTAGAACATTAGTTTTACTGCAAATACTGTTCCTCAAAACCACAAAACAAAGTCGAATTCTGTTTCATATCCCAGTTTCTTACTGTCACCAACAGATGGCTCAATGGGAACAAGTGACAACTGCTAGATTTCTATACCATGAGTTTTTCTCACAGTCTCCAACAGATGGCTCCAATGATGAAATGCGAGAGAAGTTATATGTCTGAAACATGAGTTGTTGTGTCAATGAAAGGTACCTGTTTTGGGTAAAAGTTTTCAAGTTTGGTCTAGAAGCCATACTTGGTTTAAAGCACAACAGACCCTAAAATTAGTTATTTTCCACATCTATGAACCCACGATTTCCTAGAATTACTGAAAATACGACGGCAATGCGAAAAGTAGGATGTTTACGTCGATTATCTAGGACTCATTTGAGGTTAAACTAAATAAAAAACGCAGTAAAACTCAAATCAATCACATTACCCCATCTGTTATCTCATAATATTCTAAAAAGTTTCAGAAAATTTGATGTTTATGCTGCAGCAGTATCTTAAAACTTAAAGTGTGCATTGATTCAGTAAAAATTCCACACATATCTCATCAAGACTGTGAACTCTAAAGTATGTGTCATGGGTAAGGGGAGACTGAAGGAAAGGCATTACTAGAAAAATATAATCCACAACAAATACAGCAAAAACAATTGTCACTTAAGTACAAAAGAGACATTGTAAGGCTCAAATTAGTGAGAATACCACATTGCTGCTACTCCAATATTTTAAAATACATTAGAAAATGTGATGTTTATGCTGCTACTGTATCTAAATATATAATGTATATTCAATCTGATAATGGGTGTACTGTTATCACCTACACGTCTTTCATTCATCACCAGGTTAGGAGAAGGGAGCGAAGCTAATGTACCATGAGAAAAAATGAAATCGATGACAAGTATTAAAAAAATTGCTGTATTTAGGGAAAATATGACTTGCATGAAATAAATTCTGCTATAGATATTTTGGAAATAAATAAAATAACTTATCGCTTATTGGGAAGGTTCTCAAACTTTTCAAACTAATGAAAGCTCCAAAAATTAAATATTTCAGCATCTAAATTGCCTGTATTCCTTATCAAAATGCATGATTACTGTAATTTATTTGTGAAAATTGTGGAAAGGAAATTAAAAATTCTTTTAAATATATTCATAACTGTAATCAGTCAAAAGATGAGATAATAGCCGTAAAACATCAAAAACAGTGAAACTTCCTGGCAGATTAAAATTGTGTGCCCGACCGAGACTCGAACTCGGGACCTTTGCCTTTCGCGGGCAAGTGCTCTACCAACTGAGCTACCGAAGCAGGACTCACGCCCGGTACCCACAGCTTTACTTCTGCCAGTATCTCGTCTCCTACCTTCCAAACTTTACAGAAGCTCTCCTGCGAACCTTGCAGAACTAGCACTCCTGAAAGAAAGTATACAGCGGAGACATGGCTTAGCCACAGCCTGGGGGATGTTTCCAGAATGAGATTTTCACTCTGCAGCGGAGTGTGCGCTGATATGAAACTTCCTGGCAGATTAAAACTGTGTGCCCGACCGAGACTCGAACTCGGGACCTTTGCCTTTCGCAGGCAAGTGCTCTACCAACTGAGCTACCGAAGCAGGACTCACGCCCGGTACCCACAGCTTTACTTCTGCCAGTACCTCGTCTCCTACCTTCCAAACTTTACAGAAGCTCTCCTGCGAACCTTGCAGAACTAGCACTCCTGAAAGAAAGGATATAGCGGAGACATGGCTTAGCCACAGCCTGGGGGATGTTTCCAGAATGAGATTTTCACTCTGCAGCGGAGTGTGAGCTGATATGAAACTTCCTGGCAGATTAAAACTGTGTGCCCGACTGAGACTCGAACTCAGGACCTTTGCCTTTCGCGGGCAAGTGCTCTACCAACTGAGCTACCGAAGCACGAATCTGCCAGGAAGTTTCATATCAGCGCACACTCCGCTGCAGAGTGAAAATCTCATTCTGGAAGCATCCCTCAGGCTGTGGCTAAGCCATGTCTCCGCTATATCCTTTCTTTCAGGAGTGCTAGGTCTGCAAGGTTCGCAGGAGAGCTTCTGTAAAGTTTGGAAGGTAGGAGACGAGATACTGGCAGAAGTAAAGCTGTGGGTACCGGGCGTGAGTCCTGCTTCGGTAGAGCACTTGCCCGCGAAAGGCAAAGGTCCCATGTTCGAGTCACGGTCAGGCACACAGTTTTAATCTGCCAGGAAGTTTCATATCAGCGCACACTCCACTGCAGAGTGAAAATCTCACTCTATCAAAAAGAGTGATTAACGAAAAAATTTAAGTGTTTTCGAGGAAAATGTGTTTGTAAATTTTCTTTAGTAAGACATCAAAAAATACCATATCATGAAAAAATATTAAAAAGTAATTAATTTTTATTTTTTATTTAATCTTCTATGTTTAATTCTTTTAAAAATCGTTTTTATCTTCTGTGCAACTATTTAAATTTGGTAAAACATCATTTTTATCATCTGTGCAACTGTCTAATTCCTTTAAAAATCATTTTGGTTATCTTTTATTTTATTTGGGCTTGGTTTATAATGTCCATATGGTAATGTATTAACTCCATCTTGTAATGCAACACATTTATCACCATCAGAACTTAAAACAATTTTATGACATTCAACTGTATATAATTCATGTTTAAATGATCTATTCAGATTTATTTTTCTGTATTGCTTTATTCTGTCATTTAAACATTTTTATAATAATCGAAAGTAATTTCTTTTTCACAATTGATTTTTTACCAACTTCATAAGCTTACATTTTTGATCTTAAAGTAACGTGTTTTAACATAATTTTTCCTTAACATTCATCTTTCATTCTTCCTAAAATTTCCTTATTTACTTGCAGAAGTCCATGACTCTTATCTTTTCAATAATCACTTGTATGAAATTCGTTTATGAATGATTTTATATCTTTATAGAAATCTTCAGTTCTGATAATGCGAATGAACGGATCAGTATCCATGTAACATAAATCAGTATATTCACCATTTTTTAGTTTCATAACATTATAATTAAAATGTCTATTTTCACTTTTATTTTCGAAACATCTGCAATACTCGTTCCAATAGAGCTTGGTTTATCGAACATTATTTTAATTTTTTCATTTCAACTGCTACTAGATTTTCTGAAAATACTATAGTATGTTCATAATTAGGTTTTGAAATATAATTTGTTTATTTCCTTAGTTCTGTGATGATTTTAAAATTTTATTGTTTAATATTTCTATAACGTAAAACATTTTTTCTTAATTATTTAAAGTCTTCAATTATTTATTTCCTCCTTCTGGTGGTAACGGTAAGTCTTAATGTAAATCTCGTAATTTTCTTGGATATTCTGAATCTGCTTCGAAAATATAATCATATTTACAATCATTTGAAATTTTAAGTATATGTTCAGTATTAAAAGATTTTTGGATCCATCCCCTCAAATTTTTAAAATGGTAAAAATTGCGACATTGCCCAACCATATAATTTAATGCATCCAAATATGCAATATAATTTAATTGCATTGTTGTCTTAAAATTTTTCATGGCTTTATTTAATTTTTCTTATCTTTTGGCACTTGGTGACTTTCAATTTCGAATTACTTTCTCAAGAAATAAAATCATATTATTATCATGTAATAAGTTAAAATCTTTTTTTATTTTATCATAGAATACCAAGATAATCAGAGAAATGAAAAATACCAAGATGGATTAAGTTTGAAATATTTAATACATGTATCTCTAAAATTTTCAAAAATACCTGTTAAAATTAAAATATCGTATTTATTTTATAATTTTGTATATTCACTAAATTTTTACCACCGAATTTTTACCAAAATGTTTTTGCTGTTTCATAATCTTCATCAGAAATATGATCTTTACTAAGTCTTGAATAATAACAGTATTATTTTGGTGATTCAGTTCTTGTAATTTTTCTTCAGGATCCTAATATTCGAATGGGTAAACCCTTTTTTTAATAATTTAATCTAATTGTTCACCTTCAAAATATTTTACTGTTGCTCTAACTTGTTGCAAGATTAGAAGATAATTTGTCAATACTTGAAGCCATAAATTTAAATGTACCTAAAAATCTTAATGTTAGACAATCTTCAAGTTGTTTACTAAAGGAAACATGGTTTTGTTCAGTATTTGGAATTACAATAATAACTTTGTTATCTATTGCTAATTCTTTAATAAATAAATGGACATTGTAATTTGTAAAATTATGAACATAAATCGTAAAAATTTTGGTAATTAATAATGCATTGTTGATGTGCAGCACATCGACATTTTCCTGTTAACTACAACGATCTCTTACTTTCTTATCTTTAAATTCTAATTTCTTTTAACAAATTGGCAAGTTTCTGAATTTTCATAATTGATTACATCTCCTTTTGTCAATTTAATTAGGACATTTCAACTATATATTTAGCAATTCCTCTAGATTCTCCTTTTAACATTTCAATGATTTTTTCTGCATCATTACCTACATATGTAACAGAATTTTTATAATCACTGTTAGAATATTTATCATAATATCTGAATGAAATTGTTAAATTTTTTTTTGTAATTGTTAAATTAAGATTTATCTGGATATGGTAAACAGGATTAAATATCATTTAATAAATATTCGATATCTCCATAAATTACAAAAGGTACTTCTAATGAATGATCATAATTTATAAATTCCAATTTTTTTACATTTTATAGGCATATCTATTTTTACTTATGTTTCTTCTTTGCAGTCATTTTCATGAATGTCTAAGTTCCTTGTGAATAAAAATATCTTAAACATCGATCATGAAGTTAAATTTTCGATTTGTGTTTAGTTGTTTGTGATTTATTGAATTTAGGTAAATATTTTATCTAGCAATAATGTGACTTATTTTCATTTCGAATTAAAAGACGATTAACATGTTTTTGTTGTTTATTTCGTTAGTGGCAAAGAGAATATATAATTTTATCTTCTTCAATGCCTTCCTATGCATACACATTAATTGAAATTTTAATTTCATTTCAAATTTTGGAATATCTGTTAACTGAACAAGAAAATTAACCTTCTCTGGCTCAAAAATTTAATGTAATTCTAATCCAGTATTTTTATATTTACTAACTCTTTCTGTGTCACATTCTACAGGATATAATGCTGATTTTATTGAATAAGTAAAACATTTTTATTGTTAACTTTTGTGTTAACTACAGCTTCTGTATCTTTAATAACTTTTGGTAAAACGATGCAAGAAGAAGCTAAAATTGGATTGTGACCATCAACATTTAATTCTAAACTATCTATGTTAAATAAGGACCAATCACATTTTTCCTTAGCATTTACTCAATTTCAGTTAATAGTTTATTCATTGATTTTTGTAATAATCTTATAAATCTGTTGTTCTTAATAAAACTTGATGATATAATACTAAATTCTTGTATTTCTTCCTGTCTTTTAATATTACAATAACATTTCATATGAACTTTAATTACTCTTCTTTCAATTAAAAATAGTCTTTAATTTGGTGATTATTTCTTCTTTAATTTGATTAAAATATTCTTGGGGTTCCACAATTTTATCAGTATTATTAATTCCATAAGTTCTCATACTTGATGTGAAAGCAGAATTTTTCTTTAAATTCGTTTAGTTGATTTGAAAAATATTCATCATCTAGGAAACTGAAACGTGGTAAATTTTTCTGATAACTTTTTTATTTAATTTCTTGATATTATCTACTAGAAGTTGTTGAAAATAATGCTCATTATCGATATCAATAATTTTATCCTCAGTTCTATTGTTAAGAAACATTAGTTGCTGTTTCTTAAGATTTCAATAATTATTTTAAATTTTTGTTTTATATATTTTATGATGTTCTTTTAAAGACTGTTTACTCAAATTGTTATCGTTATTAATTTTAAATTCATTTCCTTTGATAAGATCGACAAATTGGCGTTTTCTAAACTTAGTGTAATATTTTATATTTTTCACTGTACAGTTTTTATGAATTTGTTTTAAAGTTTTATTAAATTCATTATCATTATTAATGTTATTAATATTATCAACAGTCTTTACGATAAGTTCAATTAACTGACTTTCTTTAAGTTTATAATAATTCTTCTCTAGTTACATCTAAGAAACGTTTCTTTACAATAATTTTCTGAATCTTTTAAACTCGATCTGTACTTCCCTTTGCAATAATATTCTAAGTTATTAAAGAGCTCAGCTTTTCTCATAATTTTTCTTCCATTGTATTTATAGAGAAGGAAATTTGATATTTTATTTAAACATTTTCAGTGAAATGTACCTTTAGAGATTTTAGGTTTGATGGTTCTTATTTATAAAAAATAAAATTTTAAAATGAGAAAATCAGAATTTGGGTTTTTTCCATGTGGGCAAACAATATTTCTTGGTTCTTACTTATAAAAAATTGATTAGATTTGTAATTTTTTAAGGAGAACATAAAAATTTAGCTTTTCGATATAGGCAAATGAGGTTTTTAAACATTTTATATTTTAATCAAATTAGGAATACCTTTGCTATAATTTTCTAAATTTTTTAAATAGCCAGCTTTGTTTGCAGTGCCTGTTCGTTTGGATATACATGCATGTCCAAAGGAATGTTGCATCATAATCAGAATAACATAGGCACTGCAATTCTGAAACATCAGAAACGTTGTAAAACAACACAGTGTCTGTTGTGTGAGTTATTTATCGATTGACACCACACTGAAGCAATTGGCACAGAGTAGAGGGGAGCACATCGTAAATACAGTATGATGGTGTTTAATACACTTAAGGAGTCTTGAAAAGGGTCAAAATCCACAATCTATCCTGTTCTAAGCTAAAGGATTCTATTGTACCATTTTTTGGATTCCAAATGCTGTGATATTCTGTCTCAACACATACAAGCTGCAAGCAAAGTTCGGACGATAATATCAAAACAACCACCTGCAGAGTTTAAGACTGATGGAATAATAAGTTTTAACGGTAATTTGGAAGCACTCCATAACAGCCTGCTGTCGTTTTCCAATAGAGATCTTCTCAACATACAGAAAAAATGCCAATCTATGTATGTAGTGTTGTAGGTTGCCTACTAGACTCCTAAGCACAGCTAATGAGTTACATGCAGAAAGGAAAGGCTAAAAGTATTGATGAGGTATTTATTTCAAGACTGAGCCTGTCAGAACGAGTATTCTGTCCACTGGTTGAATCGGATGTTGAGTGTAAGTGAACAACTACATCGCAATAGAAGTGTTATATTACAGCAGCAGAAGCAACATACTTTTTTCCATAGTAATGTCAAGCTACATTAGGTCTTTGTAGGTATTATGAGAAAAAAGTATCAATGCATCAAACATAAACTATAACCTATCAGGTGATCAGGATATATAACTAATTCGCCATGGTATAATGGAATGGGTAGATAGCACATTTCACTATAAACAAATACCAACCAACATCCGCTTGTAAAATAAAAATAATGAATGATTTGTTGAACATTAGTTTTACTGTAAATACTATTCCTCAAGCTCCAAAGTCACGAAGGAAAATCGGGGCCTGGTTCACATCCCAGTTCTTTACTCTCACTAATGATGTCTCCACTGTTAAGTGATAAAAGTTCAGTCTCTATATCATGATTTGTTCTAGTGTCTCCAATAGATGGTTCCACTGTTAAGATGCACCAAAACGTCTGTCTTGGTACCATGAGTTGTTCTGACAACTATCACCAACAAGTACTTGTACTGGGTAAAATCATTTGAGATACAACAAATTCTAAAATCATTTATTTTCCACATCTATGATATTATAATATTCTAAAATGCTTACAAAACACATGGACAACACGAAAAGTGCATGTTTACATCGATTATCTAGGAACTAGTTGACATTAATTAAAGAAAAAAGCTGTAAGGCTCAAACAAATTACTGTACCACATCTATGATGTCACAAATATCTAAAATGTGTCACTGAATGTAATGGTCATATTGCAGCAGTAACTAAATACATAAAGTGTGTATGCAAAAAGTGCAATGTTTATGTAGATTATCACAGTGTGTTTACGTCAAAATTATTTTCCACACGTATTTTGTCAAGATTGCAAACTCAAAAGTGTGTGTCTGAGCCAAGGAGACTGTGCATAAAATGGAATACTAGAAAAATGTTATCGATAAAGGTACTGCAAAAATTATCCAATAACTAGTTGAGTTTAAGTACAAAAGAAGCATTTTAATGATATTGCCACATGGATGACCCTGCAGTATTCTAAAGTGCATCAGAAAATGTATTGTTAACATTGCAAAGATATATAAATACGTAAAGTGTATTCAGACTGATAATGTGTGTACTGTCATCACCCTTCCTTCATCACCAGATTAGGAGAGGGGAGGGGATGAATATAAAGCATCACAAGAAAAAAGTACACTCGATGACAAGTATTACAAACAAATTCTGCTGTTTTTTGGGAAACAAATATGCCTCACAAAAAACAAACCTTTAATCAACTATACCGCCAACTAATTGAATTCACTCAGCTGCAGATTGTGCACTGATCTGAAACTTCCTGGCAGGTTAAAACTGTGTGCTGGACCTGGACTCAAGCCCTTACATGGGCAAGTGATTTACAAACTGAACTACCAAAGCACAACTCACGACCTGGCTTCAAAGCTACCTTTCAAACTTCACAGTTCTCCTGCTGAACTTCCTGAACTAGCACTTCTGGAAGAAAGGTCATTATGGATACATGGCTTAGCAAGAGCGTGGAGGATGTTTCCTAAACGATTTTTAACACTGCAGTGGAGGGTGTGCTGATGTGAAACTTTATGTCAGATGAAAACTGAGTGCTGGGCAGAGACTCGAACTCGGGACCTGTGCCTTTCGCAGGCATGTGCTCTACCAATTGAGCAAGCAAAGCACAGCTCAATAATTGTGTCATAGCTTTACTCCCGCCAGTACCCTACCCCCCAGGCTGTTGCTAAGCCATTTTTCGCAATAATCTTTCTTCCAGCAGTGTTAGTCCTGCAACTTTCGCAAGTGATCTTCTGTGAAGTTTGGAAGATAGGAGATTTGGTACAGGTGGAACTAAAGCTATGAGGATGGGTCCTGAGTCGTGTCTGGGTTTGATCAGTTGATGAGCACTTCCTGCTAAAGACAAAGATTCCAACACAATTCTAGTTTGTCAGGAAGTTTGCTTGTATGTAATATTTTTCAGATGTGCAAGCACAACGAATCATCAAATTAAGTATTGCCACATCTAAATTGTCTGTGTAACTCATTGAAATGCACACATAGCCTGCATACCTATTGTAATGTGCAAGACCTCTACGAAAATTCGACCCAAAACAAAGTTGTGTTATATATAAGATTTCACACACATTGCAAGCACAACGAGCATCAAACATGCGTAACATCTAATGCAGGACATTCTCTGTAAGCGCCCTCCGTTGCTATACATGCCAACAAATGCTGCTACATGTATCAAAGTGATGTTATTCTCTGTAACGTATAAATTTGTAGCTAGATGCGGAAATAGTTCTGTTCTAAAATTTAGGACATCACAATCGAAATGATGTCAGAGATTCTGCCAACCCTTGATGCTGGTATAGCTGAAATATGCACTTAATATCAAGTTCTCAGCACATTGTTCATGTTCGGACTTCCAGTAAGCAAAACTTACACAAAATGGCTGTATATGTTACGAGATATGGTAGTTCAAGATTGCAGTGTATGTGAATATAACAGCATGACATCGCCAGTTTGGAGAGATAGTGATACTGATGTTTCAATACACAGAAAACAGAGGAGAAATAATATGATTACAGTAGCTACAGTGGTGGGAAAATTACCAAGAACTGTCAAAGTAACATAAGTATAGTCCACTGTCAAACCCAGCAGTGCTTCACAATTGCTAAACTTGTATTGGAATTGTATATATGTCCTGATCTCTGTCTCCCCCCCTCGTCTCTCTGTCCATCTCCTCCTTTCCCCTCTCCTTCTTTGCCTCCTCCTCCTCCTTCTCCTCCTCCATTCTCTGTGCATCACCTCCTCTACATCTCACTGTCCATCTCCTCCTCCCTCTATATGTCTCCATCTCCTCCACCCTCCTTCCTCTCTGTCCATCTCCTCTTTCGCCTCTCTATGCCCATCTTACCCACCCTATTCATTTCCTCTGACCCCTGTGGCTTACCTTGAGTCTAGTTTATTGTTCTAGCCAATGAAACCTTGGCTGGGAATGGAAGGCGCTTAAAATAAACAGTTACATTGGTTGGTATCATTGGGACACAGCATATGAGAGACCTCTCTTCCTTGTGGATCTGGGAGGTCAACTGCTTCAATGCTGTATTTCACATAGTTTTCATCTGTGTACAGGTGCGATTACAAAGTTTTGAATGATTCAGATTTCAAACACAACTTAGCTGTTTTCTGTTAAAAGCAGCACATAGTTGTTTGTACAATTTTCGCTCAACATAGTATTTATGGAGAAAGAATATCAATGAGGGAAACAAATTGTCTAATGGTTTAAATGCCCTACAATCATAGTTAACACTGACCGTGAGAAACAAACAAACAGCTTAGTACACATTTTCTTTCTCACAGTTTGTTTTAAGAGGAAACCTGTACTTTATCATTTTAAAAATTATGTAGTCAGTGTCTGTCAGAATGCTTGTTAGGCTATCACATAAAAATTTGTAGCGAATCGCTCAGGAACTTTTCGAGATTTTTGTTAACAGCTTTTCCATATTACATATGTTTCATTTTATACACATTGGAAAATATACAGCCTATGTCTGTCCAAAGGTTTATTAGAATATAGCGAAAACCCTGAAGTAAATCGCTCAAGAACTTTTCGAGATTTTTGCTAATAACATTGACCTTTAATACAGTGTATATATTTATTTTCATATGCTTTTAAAAATATATGACCTACTTCTGTTCAAATGTTTATTAAAGTATCGTGTCAAATTTGAAGTAATTTGGTCAAGTACTTTTCGATAATTTTAGTAACAACATTTAACAATGACTTGCCTTTATATAATAGTATTGATAACAGACTAGTTGAAAAGAAAGATACAAGTTATCCTCTGAATACCTAAACAGTCTTACACAGGTGTCCAGCACACAACCCTCTCTGTAGCTGTATACTGTGGCCTCCAGCCTCATAACCCCATGTAACCAAGTAAAACGTAAAAGTTCCCTGTAGTTGCATGTCTGGACACTTTATAATATCTATAAGGTGGTTACCGATGACTTTGCTTACTACTGCACTTGTGACTTCATGTATAAGTTTTGCTCTACAACTGGAGGTCATCCTAGTTAAACAGTCATCCCCAACTGTCACATCATACAGTGTAACCCTAGCTGTCGTTTTATATATGAGATTTCATCTCCATCTTCATAGAACTACTGAAGCAGGCAGGCTCCTGTGACTGCTGCATGGTGGTGAAGAACCATTTCAAATCCATTAAAGTAGATTTACAATGTAGTTTCTTGAGGAAGAACAGTATGTGAATCCCACATACAGTGCACATAAATTAATGAGGCCATAGCATATTCCGCAAAATGGCGTCGAATAATAAAGTAATGGAATACTGTAATGGTAAATTCCACGATTTGTGTGTGACAGACTGCCAAATCGCAATGGATAGACTGGTCATTGGTGGTGCTGTGAAGATCAAAGGTTCATCTGTTTTAAACAAGCACTCATGTGTCACATTTGTTGGTGTTGTAGTAGTTTACTAAAACTGTATGCAGACAGACTACAGTTAATGGTTAACCTGTACTGTACACCAGTCGACAAACAGCAGAAACTTTGATATGCAACCCGAAGTGGCTGTTCTGAAAATTATTCGTTAATTGACACCACATGTAAGCTGTTGTCGGAGCAGAATGTAGCATGTCGTAAATACAGGTTGATGATGTTCAATGTACTTAAGGTATCTTGAAGAAGCTCAAAACATACAATCCATCCTATTCCAACTACAGCATTCTATTGTACCCTTTATTTGGATTCCCAATGCTGTTGTGTTCTGTCCTGATACATGTGAGCTGCAAGTGTAGTTCTGGCGATAACAACTTAATATTTTCCAGAGTTTAAAACTGATGGAATAACAGCCTTTAAAGGTAATTTGGAAGCGCTCCATGGAAGCCTTCTCTCATATTGCGATTGAGAGCCTCCCTGCATACAGAAAAATGCTACTCTGTGTGTTGTGTACTGCTGTTTGTACGCTGGAGTGATAAGCCCCTAAGCACAGTTATTGCACTATACATACGAAAAAGAAGAAAACGATAAATGTAGGACCTTGTAGCTAAGAAACGAAAACTGTAGTATATGGTGTCGACAACAGCCAAGTTGATGCATTATTTCTAAACAGTACAGAACAAGACCTTCTTTTACACTCTCGCACAATAAAACAATACCTACACCATAAAAAAGGTCCATATACCTACTAAAGTATAACCACAGGTATCTTCCTATATCCAAGATGTCATCTCTAAGAAAATATTATTCCCAACCTTCGAAACTATATAGAACTATCAAAGCAAATTGTTAATATCGGAAGTTACGCTAGCATGTGCTCATAATAATGTATTGTGCCAAACTGCAATTTTGCTGTAACAATATGACATATGGAACAGTCGATAACACAGACTACACCATAGATAAATACTGTGATTCTGTGGAAGCTGATTCAGTAGTATCATTGTCCAAAGGCTAGAGAGTTGTCCTTAAAATTTCAGAACATATACAGGGTGTTTGAAAAAGAACTTTATAACTTTAGAAATTCATATAAATTTTTTGAAAGAAGATATAGAGCTGGGTTTAGTATTATTTTGTAGGGAGACATGCCAAGTTTTTTTTTACCTTAAACTAAAGATGTTGTATGTGGCTTCCGTTGGTTATCCCGCACACAGCCCATTGGAAGTTAATTTCTTCCCAAACTCGCTGTGGCATTGCAGGTGTATCTTGCTTCGTGGCAGTGTAAATTCTTGCTCTAAATTCAGGTAGACAAGCCGGCACAGGAGGTACAAACACGATATGCTTGATGAATACCCACAAACAAAAGTCTAGTGGTGTCAGGTCTGGAGAACGTAGGAGCCATACAATTGGCACATCACAACGAATCCATTGACCTGGAAAGTGGTCACAGAAAAAATCCTGGACGTCAGCCAGGTAGTGGGGTGGTGCATTATCTTGCATGAAGTAAACATTTCGTTCTTGGACATCCTCATCGATCTGTGCTATCAAAAATTCTTGTAACATGTCCAGGTCCACCAATAATCTTTATAACCGGGATTGAAGTCGATAGATATTCTAAGTATGGCTGATAGAGAGTCTGTCAGCTTCTGTATGTTAACACAGAAAAAAGAGGCTGTACACTTTTTTCTTGTTCAATGCACAAAAAACGTTCAGGTAGGAGTTGTCACGAACATGTTGCAATTTTTTATGTGGATTTTCACTGCACCAAATCCTACAGTTAGTGTCTTAGCCTTGTCACTTAAGTGAAAAGTGGACTCGTCAGAAAAGATGGTTTTGCCCAAGAAATGTTCATCCTCCTTTAATTGATTCAACAACATATCAGCACAGAAGTTCTTGTAAGCAACTTTATCAGTGTCTTTTATTGCTTGTATGATCTTGAATCTGTACGGTTTCAAATGCAAACTGTTTCTCAACACACGCCAAACAGTCGTATGTGGGATTTGCAGTTTGCGAAATGCATACCTGGTCGATTTCATAAGGCTGTTGACGAAACGTTTTCTCACTCGCTCAACATCTGATGAGATGTGCTTGGACGACGTCATGATTTCCCATGTCTTACAGAGCATCCTGGTTCTACAAAACATTTACTCCACTCATAACCTGTAGGCCTTCTAGGCGGATCTTTAGCGTACTTGGTATGGAATTTACGCTGAACTGTTGTCGCCGACTTCCATTTTTCAAACCAAAACACACATCTGGCATCATCAGGCCCACTGAATGCAGCCAACTTTAACGCAACTGCCGCTAGTGCTCCTTACGGTGCGATTCAGCGCTAGCGAATTGCGGGAGACACACCTTGATTTTTTCCCCTACAAATTGACATTAAAATCACCTCTGTTGGTACTATGAATTAATTTGTATGAATTTTCAAAGCTGTAAATTCCTTTTTGAAACACACTGTACTATGAGTGAACGGTAGAAAACAGTTCCCACACACATTCGACTGCACTTATCTGCAGCATAATGCAAGGTATTGAGGACAAAATACAACAGTGCAACCTGTCCTACACGTAATAAACTCACAGGGATCTTGCAGCTGTGAAATCCTACATCAGTATTTTAGACATCTCAGTCAGTCAAGACCCACATGTCTGTAGAGTATCTGAAACATGGCTTATTTTGCAGCAAGCATATTCCTGTACAAATACGATCAGATTTGCATGTCGGTCCACCAATAATCTTTATAACCGGGATTGACGTCGATAGATATTCTAAGTATGGCTGATAGAGAGTCTGTCAGCTTCTGTATGTTAACACAGCGCTATCAGTTAACATCATGCATTCTTTAAGACCACTAACGAAAAAGAGAATCATTGCAATATGTTCCAATAATAGTAATAATAATAACAACTTTATAACCCAAACGTGTGACAGGAAGTTGTATGTAACACCTTGTCTCTCCTACAGAAGAGATGCAAGTCGATTTGGCCAGTGTCACAATCAGCAGAAGTTGTATCATGTCGCGAACGGACTGTTTCCAGAATTGGTCCTGCTTTGTTATACACCGTCTCTTCTTGTATAACCACTACTACGAATAATAAACTTTTTGCTTATAGTCTTGACTCTATGTTAGTACCCAAAGGCGAATTGGTTTCCTCTTTCCTCCACTACTAATAAACCCTTTGTTAACGCCTACATCACTACGCAAGTGTTATATCAAAGCAGCAGAAGGAACCTATTTTTTCGCTGCAGTACCGTCATGACTTTTTTTTACAGTTTACCTTTATTCTTAACAGTAGCTAAGATAACTGCTGACGAGGTACTGCTTATGCTAGCCGTAGTAACTGTAAATAGCCATGATCGAAAAACGTTGGAACTAAGTCTGTTTGGTGCATTAAGAGACATAGGACACCGATATACAAGCCGTTTTTGCAGAGTGTAGAACTAATGGAACAACCGTTTGCAACAGTAATTTGGGAGCACTCCATAACACCCTGCTATCTTCTTCTAATAGAGAGGCTCTCTCTGGCAGTCTGTTGCAAAAAGGATGACTATGTGATCGTGTGAGCAGTGTGCATGCGTCCAATTTCGAGAACTCGATCACCCAACAGCACTCAGACCTGCATTTTCGCAATGCATACACATTTTGCACTACAGTGAGGCCTACGTACTTTTTTTGAAACACATTGGGCAGAGCATTTCCTATGTAAGCTCGCTGTTAAAAACAGCCCACTACTATAGACAGATAGCTGATAGGTTACGTTTGATGCACTGATCCTTTTTTTCTTAAGACCAACAAAATAACGTTGCTTGATGGTACTGTGGCGAAAAATAAGTTTCTTCTTCTGCTTCAATATAACACTTGTATTGTGATATAGTGGTTCACTTACATACAACATCCGATTCGACCAGTGGACGGAATACTTGTTCTCACAGGCTGGATCTTGAAAAAAGTACCTAATCAATACTTTTAGCAATTTCTTTCTATACATGACATACATGCTTAGGGGCAGTAGCCAGACTGCAACATCAAACACATACACACATAAATTAGCATTATATATATATATATCTTGACAACCTAATATGCCACTAAAATGTCTATTTTAAAAATCACATGTTAAATGAGACTTCTGAAAATCAGAATCCTATCTACTTTTAAAGCAAAAAAATATACAAATACTGGAATAATATGTCTTGAGAACATAACAATTCAGTCTACTCGAAATATTTTCCAAATTTGCCTTGAGGTGTTCTGCCACAACAGCTGCTGAGCCAGTGGTCCTATAGAGACATCCAATTACCATGTTTGAGCCTGCTTTAACCATGATCTTCACCCAAATTATTTAATGTCGGATCTCCGTCAATTTCCTTCGATACTATTGCACTTTTTATCGCTATAAACATTCCTCCCCCTTTACTGTCCAGCCTGTCTCTGCAATCTGAGTTTAGAATTTCATTACTGTTTACAGCCGGCCGGTATGGCCGAGCGGTTCTAGTCGCTTCAGTCTGGAACCGCGCGACCGCTACAGTCACAGGTTCGAATCATGCCTCGGGCATGGATATGTGTGTGATGTCCTTAGGTTAGTTAGGTTTAAGTAGTTCTAAGTTCTAGGGGACTGATGACCTCAGATGTTAAGTCCCATAGTGCTCAGAGCCATTTTTAACAGTTTACGTCTGGTTTCAGTCAACTTTCCGTCCCTAATATTATGTGTGCATTGTGACCGTTTATTAATGAGAGCAGTTCTGGGTCCTTTTTATAGACGCCCCTGCAGTTTACTATTACCACATTAATATTGTCATTCCCTGTTGCGTTTTGCCTACTGTTACCTTGTCGCGTCTCAGGAGGCGTCTTGTCGGGCCTAGGGAGAGAATTCTCTAACCTAAAAAAACCCACATGTGCACTCCACACGTACTCCGCTACCCTTGTAGCCGCTTCCTGGGTGTAGTGCACGCCTGAGCTATTCAGGGGGACCCTACATTTCACCACCCGATAGTTGAGGTCAAGAAATTTGCACCCCTGATCTCTGCAGAATCGTCAGAGCCTCTAGTTTAAGCCTTCCACTTGGCTCCAAACCAGAGGACCGTGATCGGTTCTATGAACGACACTACAAATACTTAGCTCAGATTCCACTCCACGAGCGAGGCTTTCTGCCTATACCAACTCCACCAACCGCCTGTATGAACTGAGGATGACCTCTGAACCCAGATGGCAGGAGTCATTGGTGCCGACATGGGCAACAATTTGCAGTTGGTTGCACCCAGTGCTCTCTATCGCCGCCGGCAGGACCTAATCGACATCTCGGATGAGACACCCCAACAAGCAGACAGAGTGAACACTGGCCTTCTTCCCCGACCTTTCCACTATGTCCCTAAGGGTCTCCATCACCCGCCTAACATTGGAGCTCCTAATCACTAATCACTAGTAAACCCCTACCCTCCCCCCACCCCCTCGTGTGCCTTGCTGAAGGCATGTCCACTCACAGGCAGAGCGGGCGATGCCACATGGCCAGCCTCCACACTGACCCTCCGCCTCGTGCGACGCGAACGCCGTTGACACCGCCACTCCCCTTGGGGAGAGGGTGGCCCCACCGCGCCCAGTACCCACGAAGATGCCTCGACAGCAGGGACCGTGGGTGAAGCATGTAACACCTGGGATGTACCATGCGACGCACCAGACTCCCCACTGCCGCTACACTTCAAGGCAGCAGCCTGAAGACGGCTGACTGTGGCCATCAGCACGTTCAGCTGTACGCGAACAGTGGCCAGCTCTTCCTGCTTCCGTACACAGCAGTCACACATCCTATCCATCCTAGGAAATCAACAATTTACTGTAGAGAGTTAAGTAATCAACTTTCAACTATGAAACTACCTGGCAGATTAAAACTGTGTGCCCGACCGAGACTCGAACTCGGGACCATTGCCTTTCGCGGGCAAGTGCTCTACCAACTGAGCTACCGAAGCACGACTCACGCCCGGTACTCACAGCTCTACTTCTGCCAGTACCTCGTCTCCTACCTTCCAAACTTTACAGAAGCTCTCCTGCGAACCTTGCAGAACTAGCACTCCTGAAAGAAAGGATACTGCGGAGACATGGCTTAGCCACAGCCTGGGGGATGTTTCCAGAATGAGATTTTCACTCTGCAGCGGAGTGTGCGCTGATATGAAACTTCCTGGCAGATTAAAACTGTGTGCCCGACTGAGACTCGAACTCGGGACCATTGCCTTTCGCGGGCAAGTGCTCTACCAACTGAGCTACCGAAGCACGACTCACGTCCGGTACTCACAGCTCTACTTCTGCCAGTACCTCGTCTCCTACCTTCCAAACTTTACAGAAGCTCTCCTGCGAACCTTGCAGAACTAGCACTCCTGAAAGAAAGGATACTGCGGAGACATGGCTTAGCCACAGCCTGGGGGATGTTTCCAGAATGAGATTTTCACTCTGCAGCGGAATGTGTGCGCTGATATGAAACTTCCTGGCAGATTAAAACTGTGTGCCCGACCGAGACTCGAACTCGGGACCATTGCCTTTCGCGGGCAAGTGCTCTACCAACTGAGCTACCGAAGCACGACTCACGCCGGTACTCACAGCTCTACTTCTGCCAGTACCTCGTCTCCTACCTTCCAAACTTTACAGAAGCTCTCCTGCGAACCTTGCAGAACTAGCACTCCTGAAAGAAAGGATACTGCGGAGACATGGCTTAGCCACAGCCTGGGGGATGTTTCCAGAATGAGATTTTCACTCTGCAGCGGAATGTGTGCGCTGATATGAAACTTCCTGGCAGATTAAAACTGTGTGCCCGACCGAGACTCGAACTCGGGACCATTGCCTTTCGCGGGCAAGTGCTCTACCAACTGAGCTACCGAAGCACGACTGACGCCCGGTACTCACAGCTCTACTTCTGCCAGTACCTCATCTCCTACCTTCCAAACTTTACAGAAGCTCTCCTGCGAACCTTGCAGAACTAGCACTCCTGAAAGAAAGGATACTGCGGAGACATGGCTTAGCCACAGCCTGGGGGATGTTTCCAGAATGAGATTTTCACTCTGCAGCGGAGTGTGCGCTGATATGAAACTTCCTGGCAGATTAAAACTGTGTGCCCGACCGAGACTCGAACTCGGGACCATTGCCTTTCGCGGGCAAGTGCTCTACCAACTGAGCTACCGAAGCATGACTCACGCCCGGTACCCACAGCTTTACTTCTGCCAGTACCTCGTCTCCTACCTTCCAAACTTTACAGAAGCTCTCCTGCAAACCTTTCAGAACTAGCACTCCTGAAAGAAAGGATATAGCGGAGACATGGCTTAGCCACAGCCTGGGGGATGTTTCCAGAATGAGATTTTCACTCTGCAGCGGAGTGTGCGCTGATATGAAACTTCCTGGCAGATTCGTGCTTCGGTAGCTCAGTTGGTAGAGCACTTGCCCGCGAAAGGCAAAGGTCCCGAGTTCGAGTCTCGGTCGGGCACACAGTTTTAATCTGCCAGGAAGTTTCATATCAGCGCACACTCCGCTGCAGAGTGAAAATCTCATTCTGGAAACATCCCCCAGGCTGTGGCTAAGCCATGTCTCCGCAGTATCCTTTCTTTCAGGAGTGCTAGTTCTGCAAGGTTCGCAGGAGAGCTTCTGTAAAGTTTGGAAGGTAGGAGACGAGGTACTGGCAGAAGTAGAGCTGTGAGTACCGGGCGTGAGTCGTGCTTCGGTAGCTCAGTTGGTAGAGCACTTGCCCGCGAAAGGCAATGGTCCCGAGTTCGAGTCTCGGTCGGGCACACAGTTTTAATCTGCCAGGAAGTTTCATATCAGCGCACACTCCGCTGCAGAGTGAAAATCTCATTCTGGAAACTTTTAACTAGACTGTTAATTCACTAAAGGCGGCTGATAGCCGACCAAACTGTGGTTACTACCACTTCTTGTTGGACACAATGAAAATAAGCACTGTCTCTGGACTGTATTAAAAACAAACATGAAATCTATGGAACACTATTACTAGTACTCGAAAATTAAAGCTTCCTAAAGGCAAAAACACACGGAAAAAGATGTGACAAGTAAGAAACACACAGTTAATAATTAAATTTACGTAGCTTGCTGCACAGGGGATGTGAAGCAGTCGGCAGTTCAATTAGAACACGCGAAATCTGAACCATAGACTGATGGAGGAAAAAGATCGTGGAAACTAGGTAAAGGTAGCAAGCAATGGGTGAAAGGGGAACAGTTCTTCAACATCTTCATCTACATTTTAGCTTACAATACCGAATAAATTTGACTTGTTACCTGATGTAGGAGGGGAAGAACCACGTCCAGCTGTAGGACACAGTAGATTGCTATAGATCTCTAGCAAAGAAACTAAGAATATAGGTCGGTACCAAAAAAGGAGAATAGGAAGAAAAGAGTCTTGCTACTAAGTAGTAGCCGTGGCAGAGGTGTAGGCCAGGTGGTACAGGACAAATTAAGGAAAGGATATCATGTCACGAGCATAGTGAAGCCAAGTGCTAGTCTTAGCCAGGTGACAGAGGATGTAGGGAATTTGTGCAAAGATTTTGACAAAGAGGTCAGGTTATTATAGCAGATGGAGCAGGGAAAAGCCTGGTTAAGGACAGAAATTACAGCAATAGGGGTAGCAACTAAAGACAATTGTGTTTTATGGAGGTCCTACAGCCCCATGACCAACACTATGTTAACACAGCTGTATGCTGTGTGAACACTGAGTTGAGCAGGCTTTTGCAGGATGAAATGAACTCTCATATGAGTGCCACTGTCTTGCTTGGCTTAATTTGGCCTGGTCGACATTTGAATAACGTGTTCTTCTGAGATGAGGGGTTGCACAGATTTAAAAATTCTATATTGGTGAATAACTGTGCTTGTTTAATTAGGTTGTACAACAGATAGTTACAGACGACCAAACGCAATAACGAAACGGTTCTAAAATATGAGAATATTCGTGAATCGGAAGAAACTAATTACTGCTATAACCAAGAGTGACAGTAAACAATAAGAGAACAGAAGAAAAAAAAAAAACAAAATCATGTAACATTCACACTCCAAGGAATAAACAACACATAGAAAACCACAAGAGCTTGCACCAAAACGCAGCACCCCTGGTGACTGTGGAAGTTGCTTGACAGCTGTGATTCACTTGTCACCATGCACATGTCACGCTACCCCACAGACTACAGTATACAAGAAACGTCTCTGGTTGCGCGAATCGTGATAATGGCTTGCAACAAGCGTAGCTGACGCTACATCGGTCCCCGGAGCATCATCTGGGAAATGGGTATGAAAGTGCACGTGGCAGCCGGAACAGACCATGTGTGCTCGTTGCTGATCCATATCGGCCGGTTGTTGCACCTGCAATGGAGGTTGTGCTTCTGGTACAGGAAGGTGCTGAAGTTTTGATGCTGATATGGATGGTGATGCTTCATGGAAAACGTACACAGGCTTGACATGGTTGAGTAAAATGGTTGTGGACTTGTCATTTATTGTAGCGTCCAACATAGGTATGGGCTTGCAATGTAGGTTAACACTGTTAATCCAGAGAATTACATGCGAGCTGTCTAGGTCGCAATGCACAAAATTGTTCAGCCTTGGGAGGTCAGAGCTGAGCTCCGTGGTCTCTTAATCGAAGTAGAAAGTCCAGTTGGTCTTGCATTGATGTCTGTAGAATTTGGCGTCGACAAATTCTCCTGAGGATGCAATGTTTCGCCATAGAACTATTTCGCAGCTAAGGAGAGTCGATGTCCGGCTTACACGTGATTGGCAGGCCAAGGAAGATTACTGGAAGGGCAGACATCCAGGAAGTTACAAGGCTCATGAAAGCCATCTTCAGGGAACGATGCCATCGCTCAGTCATAGCAGTGCTGGAGGGGCGATAGCTAGTCGTCTTTCGCAACAGGGCAAACAGATCTGTTTCAAACTGTTGGCCGCAGTCAGTAGTTGCGTGTAGTGGCAGCTGAATCTTGCTGATGCAAATGCAAAGGATAAGATTTCTGCAGAGACATTGTCCACGGGCACTGCCTCTGGGCAGTGCGTAAAGTGCTCCATCATTGTGAGCAAATACCCCTAGCCATCTGATTGAAGAATTGGCCCTACCTCAGCAAGGTCCACATGTGCGAATCGTCAGGGTGCATATGGAAAACCGTCAACTGCCGCATGCACTTGGCGGAAAAGTTAACAATACTGAAATTTCGTACATGACCATGTCCATTTTGGCATTCTTTCTACATTTCAGGCCAGACGAAACGTGACACCAAGCAGAAAGCTGCATGGGCTCTACGATGGCATAGACTGGGGAGACTATCGAAAACTTGACACCAAAATGCGGCTGGTAGAAACTGACAAGATCTTCGTTGCGGAACACCAAAATGTAGTTGGACATCGCTGCCAGGAATGCTAACCAGTTGTAACTTTAACTGTGAAGTGAGGAAAGACCAGAGCTCTTGGTAGTCCTGTTGACCCTTTGCCAGTTCCAGAACATGTATTGACCTCGACACAATGCTGATTTTGAATGCCAGAAATGTGTTTAATGTCCTTACTCATTTGGCTTATAAGCTCAAGATGATTGTATCATTGAGGAAAGCAGTTGTTACTGTCCCACTTAGGATTGTAGGTTAATGGCTATTGATCTATAGATCGTACATTCTCTTCCTTCTATTTATGGCCAGAAGTATTCAACCACGTAATAAACAGCCAGGAGTTCACAGTCATAAGCGCTGCATTTCTTCTGTGATGGTGAAAATTTATGCGAGAAGTACGCAAGCAGATGCCGCTAACCAGCTGACAACTGCTGCAGTGCCACCCTGACAGCAATTTGGCTTGTGTTCACCACCAACTCAAAGGGTGCATCAAACTTGGGGTGCACAAGGAGTGGTATGTTCCTTATTCTTTTCTTTGCAGCTTCGAAAGTCGAGCACCAACTCAAAGGGTGCATCAAACTTGGGGTGCACAAGGAGTGGTATGTTCCTTATTCTTTTCTTTGCAGCTTCGAAAGTCGAGCACTTCACCTCAGTCCACTGCACTGGGGTGCTGCCTCCAACTTTTGGGCTGATAATAGCTGCATTTAACAGTTCCTGCAATTCAACTGAACATGGTAGATGATAGCGAAAACGTTTAACATCGCTAGGGACTGGCTTGATTGCTTAATAGTGTTCGGCCTTGGTATGTGCAAGATGCCCTCAATCTTTTCAGTTAACGGTAGGAATGCAGATGACATGTGGTGGGCTATGAATTTGATTTCGGATTGTCCGAACACACACTTGGCTGTGTTTAGCACCACACCATACTTTTTCAAACATTTGAATACTTTCTTAAGTTACTGGTGTTGTTCTCCTTGGTGGCTCAAGAATTCATGAGTACGTCATTGCCTTAAGGAAATCAAAATTTCAGACCCTGTAGGACGAAACTGATAAACCTTTGCCAAGTTTGGCCATCATTCTGTAACCCATAAGTCATGAAATTGTTTTCGGAAAATCTAAACAGAGTAATAATTGCCGCCTCTGCTATCGGCATATAAGCTTCGGCGCAGTCCAAAATGCTCAATATTGTAGCTCTGTGTAATGCATAATTGCTACCACACAGGGTAGCAATCTGGAACAGTTCTAGAGTTGAGCACACAGTAATTTCTGCATGGATACCAGGCTCCTCCTTTCTTCGGTACAAGGTGTTAGATGTATGACCATAGGCTGCTGGACAGTTAGATTATTCCTTCTAGAAGCATTGTGTCGCATTCAGCCTTAGCAATACCAAGCGATCAGACTCCAAACGCCTAGGTCCACAAGATACTAGTGGACCATCTGTAATTTCTATATGATGCACTGTATTGTTTGGCACTTGAGTAAATGTTTGTGGAGGTATGGTCAAAGCTGGGAATTTTCCTTTCAGGGAGGTGTACTCCACATCAAATGGCTCTGAGCACTATGGGACTTAACATCTGAGGTCATCAGTCCCCTAGAACTTAGAGCTACTTAAACCTAACTAACCAAGGACATCACACACATCCATGCCCGAGGCAGGATTCGAACCTGCGACCGCAGCGGTCGCGCGGTTCCAGACTGAAGCGCCTAGAACCTCTCGGCCACACCGGCCGGCGTACTCCACATCACATGCCTGTATCACTTTAGCACTGTGCACAGTTGCACTACATTGAAACTCCATAACAATTTGTCCCATAATGCTGTCGAACAGCCGAGCGTTGGATACATCCGGTAAAAGGTGGTAACGTGACAAGAGATCAGCTCCTACAATCGCCTCCATGACAGTGAAGTCCCAGGTAAATGGACGCCATTATCCAAAATTCAGTTCCATCCGCTGCATTCCGTACATCGGGATAGACGAACTACTATCGCCAGATAAACACGATAAACGCAATGCTGTCTGCAGTCAGTAGTAGTGCACAGAAGTTGGTGGTAAGATGCTCGTATCCAAGCCAGATTTCCTACCACTGAGGAACAGGCATCGTAATGTGACTTTGTGGAACAGTCAGCTGCTCCTACAACTGACGCCGGTGGAATTCGGATAGGAAAAGATGCTGTACATTTTTGCGCCTGCTCGCCATACTTCCGGTGGTACTGGCAAGTGGGCCATTCCGTGTTAGGGCGGCGAACGGCTCCTGGATCTCCTGTGTTAAGGCCCTGTGACGTCCTTGGCATTCGTTACGTCACATACAAAAAAATTACATATATTTTTTATATATTTTTATTTTTAATTTATCAGCATGCTTCTTTCTCTCAGGGATATTGTCTTTTCTTATCACTTTTACTTACGTGCATAAGTAAATATGAAACGGGTTCTTGAAGGGCCTCAGTTATTCATGTATCATCCGCAGCTCGTGGTCTTGCGGTAGCGTTCTCGCTTCCTGCGCACGGGGCCCCGGGTTCGATTCCCGGCGGCGACAGGGATTTTATCTACCTCGTGATAACTGGGTGTTCTGTGTTCTTCATCATCATTTCATCATCATTGACTTGCAAGTCGCCGAAGTGGCGTCAACTATAAAGGACTTGCAATACGGCGGTCGAACTACTCCGCAACGGGCCTCCCGGCCAACAATGCCATTCGATCATTTCCTTTCATTTCATTCACGTATCAACTTTAGATTTTGAACGTGATGACTAAAATATAGCTGCCGTTAACTGAATTGAATGTAATTTTGTGAATTTCTATTTATTGATTGCAAAGCATGGCGCGAGAGAATTTCGATTGTTGCCGTGGAGCGGCCAAGATGAAACTTACTGAAGTCATGGAATCTGTGTAGTTTAAAAACATGAACTTTAACGTAAATTAATTATCTGTTGCAATTTAAAAAGGTTCTTATAACGAAATCTCTCGCATTTACAGTCATTGTTAACACTGAAAAATAAATTAATACTTCGGCGCGTAATGGTCGACCAGAGGCTGCATCTGAAGATGAGCTTCCCGCAGCGCAAAGTACTGAAACATTGCTTATTAAAAATAATTAGCCACAGCGAGCATTTGAGGTGACAACTATTACAAAGACATTCATTTTGTAATAATAATAACAAGTTTATTTTAGCAATAAATACGAATAACTTACATAAAATATGTGTAGCCGCTCAATGGCTGCCTTCCGTATAGCGAAACAAAACAGTGTGTGTACCACAAAATACGTCCTTTCTCCTCTGCCGTACAATCGCGTCTCTTTCAATCCTTTCTTATTTTCATAGACATTAAATTATCTCTGCATATCAGTTGTTTCAAGAACATTAACTATATCTTTTTCACTAATTATATTCATAAAATACGTAAACTACGATTTACAACCGTTAAAATGTCAATAATTATTGACGTACCGTCACAGTCCTCTATCATTGGTGGTATTGCAATGTGACACAAGCATACCAATCAGTATACATAAAAACGCTACTTTTATCGCCAAGGGGTAGAAGGCCGCCGCGCGACTGTGGTAGATGCTGTCGTACTACTGCCCTGCACTATCACTGCACCAATCTGAACAGATGCGATAGTCTCTTGGATACAGTTTGCAAGCTCCATTACGGCGTCCACCGACAACTCTGTTTGTGGCGTCACTTTTGCTTTGACCTGTGGTGGTAGTCGACTGATCCTCAGGGTAAGTTGTCCAAAATGGTAACTGTGTCTACCTTTCTTCGCAAATGTCGTAGATATTGTGACAGATTGTGATCGCCTATGGGCTAACTACACCAACGCCGATTAAAAAGCAAGATAACCGAGGGTCCTGTGATAATGGTTAAAACTTAATCGCGATTAAGTTGTCTCTGTGCTGCACCAACGTTAAACGTCGATTACCAAAAACCCGGTTAGCTAATCGGGAGTTTGACTACAGTTAACTTCGCGTGTTACAAAGGAAAGCGCCCATATAAACGCAAAGATAATGACATTCGCTGTCTGCCTGTGGCAAGGGCGTTGTAACCGCCTTGGTCTGTGGTAGTTATGCACGCTTTTTTATATTGTTGACATAACGTGAGCGTTGTTACTGCACTAAGGAGAACACGAAGAGGACGCCGAATTTTTTCAAATTGGAAGTAGACATACTTTTGGAGTTGGTTGCCTCCAATCCAAGTATATTAGAGCGTAAAAAACGGATGGTTTCACAGTTAGGGAAAAACTGGATGCATGGGAAAATATAGAAACACAATTAAATTCAACTCCAGGTAAGATGAAATATTATTTGAATCATAAATCAATAAATATATGTTACTAATGTAAATTAAAACACTATTTTTCATGGTGCTTATATTAATATTGAATAACAATTCAAGATTCACACAACAAAAATGATGTCAGCTATACAAAATATATCCATTTCAGGTGTAACAAAAAGAAGGCCTGAAAGGCCTAAAGCATGTTATGAGAATTTGAAGAGGGGTTGCAGAAGGATTTGGCCAAAGAGAAAGTTCAAGTCTATAAAACAGGAGGAAGGAAGGCAATACCAGTACCTAAAAAGAGTCCACATGAGACAAAACTACTGGAAATAGTTGGCTCATTATTGAAGCCACTGGAAAATACCTTTGATTCGGATGCACAGTACAGTGTATTAATGGATCTAAATGTAGAAGTAGTTGATGATGCAGCAGCTGGCGATGCCAGCAGTACCACAAACCGTAATAGAACTGTAATTGCTGCTGAAGCTGGTGAAAGCCTGATCCCAGCACAGGTTGTTGTGGAGAATATTCAACAACCCTTCTCCAAAACTTCAAGTGCAGGAACAAAAGAAACATGTAATCAGAAGACCTAAACCAACTTCCTCCTATGCTCTGGACAGTGTGATGCAGAAGAGGGTGGAAGCACTCCAGCAGCAGCTGGAAATGTTGAAGAGAGAACATATGAAAGAAATGAGAATAAAAGATCTCAAAATTTTGGCACTAAGAGAAAAATTAAAATATTGCAAGCGGAAGAATTGTACCAAATGTAATGTAAATGTTTAAAAAAACATTTTGTTATTTGTGCACTATAATAATTTCAAACAAAAATAATTACATATTTTACGTTTATTAAGTAACAGTTTACCTCAGTGAAAATGTTCATCGATTATAGTGCGACTAACTGCTCGTCCTGGTAATGTTTCATCATGATACATTTGTTGACCAGGAGGCATTGGCTCATTATCGTCGATATCGGGGCCCCTCTCGCTACGTAGTATCCTCAGAAGCCACATAATTTCCGTATCTTCATGTGGCTCTTCCTTGCTTGTGCTCCTTGCAATATTATGCAAGACAGCAGTACTCACTATAATTGCCATTGTCTTTTGTGGATTACACCTCATTCCAATAGATAAAATGGGGATCTTCCACAAAACATATTGGCTCTCCACAGTGTTCCTTGTTGTAATGTGAGACCTATTATGGTGCTCTGCCACACTCTGTGGATTTGAAAGTGGTGTCAATAAGTAATGTCTGCGTGCATAGCCGCTATCTCCCAGTAAGTGACAAACGGGTACTTCACCATTTTCAAATTGTGCCCTTCGAGCATAATTACGAAATATTGTACTATCGTCCACAGAGCCAGGCCACCGAGCCACAATGTCCCGTATTATTAAATTGTGGTCGCTGATTGTTTGACAATCACAGGAGAAATATTATTTCCTATCGTGGAAAAGTTCTGCATTCTGTCCCCCAGGTGAATGAATCCTTATGTGAGTGCAAACCACTGTACCTATGACAAAGCATACTTCCGCTCGAGAAGGAAACTTTATGTAGTGACGAGACATTGTTGCTGTGATTCCCGACACTTCACTTATAATCCTTTGTGCCATTGTAGAATGTACATTAGCACTGTCACCATTTACTAAATAAAATGCTCCAGTTGCGTATGCTCTTAATGTCATCAGAAGTCTGTTCATGGGAGAGACCAGATTATTTCGGTAAGTTGGAAATTCTAACCTATCATGGATTTGATCCAATAATCACCACACTGTTTCTTTTGAAAAACGAAACCTCTCTTCAAATTTCCAGTCATCATAATCTTCGAAAGGATTTCCCCTTTCCATAAGTACACCAACACAGCTGCGACGAATGTTGAAGATATAGTATTTCTTCGTCTTCTGTGCCATCTAAAACGTCAAAACGCGCTGCCATGTTACGTGTTTACAATAAGTTAACCGCGATCAATTCAAGATAATCGACCCTGTGAGCTCTGTTACCTTTAATCGCGATCAAATCCCTCGATTACCTTTGATCGATGTTGGTGCAGCCGAATATCGAGTTAATCAGGGCTAAATGCTGACTTGACTGTGGTTAACTTTTAATCGGCGTTGGTGCAGTCGGCCCTATGTCTTCTTGCCGTATCAGGTCCTCTTGTGATGCTGCAACTCTCCAGATTAGTTCTGACTTATGCTTTTGTTATGAGTTCTCCTGCGATGGCAGTCATGACATCTTGGACTTCTGTAGCGAAATGTAGTCTAGGTGTCTCACCATGAGGGCAAATTTCGTCAAGATAGCCATGATTCCCAGGTAGCACAAGCTTGCTTCCACCTGTGCAAACCACAGTACTGGGTTGCTAGGCCAGAATGGAGGCAAACGGATCCTAGAATTTGATCTCAGTAATTAACTTTCCAGTATGAGTGGATAAAAACAGTAGGACCTTAATTGATAACATTTTATTTGATGAAGCCCAAATAAAAGAAAAACTGTTTACCCAGTAGTAAAAGTTCTCTGTCATCATTATGCCCTTTTAGTGTTCTAATCAGAATCGACAGCAGACCAACGCCGACAACGATAGTTCAAGTATACATGCTGATGTCGCAAGCTGAAGATGAACAGATAGAGAAAGTGTATGAGGATATTGAAAGGGTAATGCAGTATTTAAAGGGGGACGAAAATCTAATAGTCATGGGCGTCTGGAATACAGTTGTAGGGGAAGGAGTAGAAGAAAAGGTTACAGGAGAATATGGGCTTGGGACAAGGAATGAAAGAGGAGAAAGACTAATTGAGTTCTGTAACAAGTTTCAGCTAGTAATAGCGAATACCCTGTTCAAGAATCACAAGAGGAGGAGGTATACTTGGAAAAGGCCGGGAGATACGGGAAGATTTCAATTAGATTACATCATGGTCAGACAGAGATTCCGAAATCAGATACTGGATTGTAAGGCGTACCCAGGAGCAGATATAGACTCAGATCGCAATATAGTAGTGATGAAGAGTAGGCTGAAGTTGAAGACATTAGTCAGGAAGAATCAATACGCAAAGAAGTGGGATACGGAAGTACTAAGGAATGACGAGATACGTTTGAAGTTCTGTAACGGTATAGATACAGGAATAAGGGATAGCGCAGTAGGCAGTACAGTTGAAGAGGAATGGACATCTCTAAAAAGGGCCATCACAGAAGTTGGGAAGGAAAATATAGGTACAAAGAAGGTAGCTGTGAAGAAACCATGGGTAACAGAAGGAATACTTCAGTTGATTGATGAAAGGAGGAAGTACAAACATGTTCCGGGAAAATCAGGAATACAGAAATACAAGTCACTGAGGAATGAAATAAATAGGAAGTGCAGGGAAGCTAAGACGAAATGGCTGCAGGAAAAATGTGAAGACATCGAAAAAGATATGATTGTCGGAAGGACAGACTCAGCATACAGGAAAGTCAAAACAACCTTTGGTGACATTAAAAGCGACGGTGGTAACATTAAGAGTGCAACGGGAATTCCACTGTTAAATGCAGAGGAGAGAGCAGATAGATGGAAAGAATACATTGAAAGCCTCTATGAGGGTGAAGATTTGTCTGATGTGACAGAAGAAGAAACAGGAGTCGATTTAGAAGAGATAGGGGATCCAGTATTAGAATCGGAATTTAAAAGAGCTTTGGAGGACTTACGGTCAAATAAGGCAGAAGGGATAGTTAACATTCCATCAGAATTTCTAAAATCATTGGGGGAAGTGGCAACAAAACGACTATTCACGTTGGTGTGTAGAATATATGAGTCTGGCTACATACCATCTGACTTTCGGAAAAGCATCATCCACACAATTCCGAAGATGGCAAGAGCTGACAAGTGCGCGAATTATCGCACAATCAGCTTAACAGCTCATGCATCGAAGCTGCTTACAAGAATAATATACAGAAGAATGGAAAAGAAAATTGAGAATGCGCTAGGTGACGATCAGTTTGGCTTTAGGAAAAGTAAAGGGACGAGAGAGGCAATTCTGACGTTACGGCTAATAATGGAAGCAAGGCTAAATAAAAATCAGGACACTATCATAGGATTTGTCGACCTGGAAAAAGCGTTCGATAATATAAAATGGTGCAAGCTGTTCGAGATTCTGAAAAAAGTAGGGGTAAGCTATAGGGAGAGATGGGTCATATACAATAAGTACAACAACCAAGAGGAAATACACTCCTGGAAATGGAAAAAAGAACACATTGACACCGGTGTGTCAGACCCACCATACTTGCTCCGGACACTGTGAGAGGGCTGTACAAGCAATGATCACACGCACGGCACAGCGGACACACCAGGAACCGCTGTGTTGGCCGTCGAATGGCGCTAGCTGCGCAGCATTTGTGCACCGCCGCCGTCAGTGTCAGCCAGTTTGCCGTGGCATACGGAGCTCCATCGCAGTCTTTAACACCGGTAGCATGCCGCGACAGCGTGGACGTGAACCGTATGTGCAGTTGACGGACTTTGAGCGAGGGCGTATAGTGGGCATGCGGGAGGCCGGGTGGACGTGCCGCCGAATTGCTCAACACGTGGGGCGTGAGGTCTCCACAGTACATCGATGTTGTCGCCAGTGGTCGGCGGAAGGTGCACGTGCCCGTCGACCTGGGACCGGACCGCAGCGACGCACGGATGCACGCCAAGACCGTAGGATCCTACGCAGAGCCGTAGAGGACCGATCCGCCACTTTCCAGCAAATTAGGGACACTGTTGCTCCTGGGGTATCGGCGAGGACCATTCGCAACCGTCTCCATGAAGCTGGGCTACGGTCCCGCACACCGTTAGGCCGTCTTCCGCTCACGCCCCAACATCGTGCAGCCCGCCTCCAGTGGTGTCGCGACAGGCGTGAATGGAGGGACGAATGGAGACGTGTCGTCTTCAGCGATGAGAGTCGCTTCTGCCTTGGTGCCAATGATGGTCGTATGCGTGTTTGGCGCCGTGCAGGTGAGCGCCACAATCAGGACTGCATACGACCGAGGCACACAGGGCCAACACCCGGCATCATGGTGTGGGGAGCGATCTCCTACACTGGCCGTACACCACTGGTGATCGTCGAGGGGACACTGAATAGTGCACGGTACATCCAAACCGTCATCGAACCCATCGTTCTACCATTCCTAGACCGGCAAGGGAACTTGCTGTTCCAACAGGACAATGCACGTCCGCATGTATCCCGTGCCACCCAACGTGCTCTAGAAGGTGTAAGTCAACTACCCTGGCCAGCAAGATCTCCGGGTCTGTCCCCCAATGAGCATGTTTGGGACTGGATGAAGCGTCGTCTCACGCGGTCTGCACGTCCAGCACGAACGCTGGTCCAACTGAGGCGCCAGGTGGAAATGGCATGGCAAGCCGTTCCACAGGACTACATCCAGCATCTCTACGATCGTCTCCATGGGAGAATAGCAGCCTGCATTGCTGCGAAAGGTGGATATACACTGTACTAGTGCCGACATTGTGCATGCTCTGTTGCCTGTGTCTATGTGCCTGTGGTTCTGTCAGTGTGATCATGTGATGTATCTGACCCCAGGAATGTGTCAATAAAGTTTCCCCTTCCTGGGACAATGAATTCACGGTGTTCTTATTTCAATTTCCAGGAGTGTAATAAGAGTGGACGATCAAGAACGAAGTGCTCGTATTAAGAAGGGTGTAAGACAAGGCTGTAGCCTTTCGCCCCTACTCTTCAATCTGTACTTCGAGGAAGCAATGATGGAAATAAAAGAAAGGTTCAGGAGTGGAATTAAAATACAAGGTGAAAGGATATCAATGATACGATTCGCTGATGACATTGCTATCCTGAGTGAAAGTGAAGAAGAATTAAATGATCTGCTGAACGGAATGAACAGTCTAATGAGTACACAGTATGGTTCGAGAGTAAATCAGAGAAAGACAAAGGTAATGAGAAGTAGTAGAAATGAGAACAGCGAGAAACTTAACATCAGGATTGATGGTCACGAAGTCAATGAAGTTAAGGAATTCTGCTACCTAGGCAGTAAAATAACCAATAATGGATGGAGCAAGGAGGACATCAAAAGCAGACTCGCTATGGCAAAAAAGGCATTTCTGGCCAAGAGAAGTCTACTAATATCAAATACCGGCCTTAATTTGAGGAAGAAATTTCTGAGGATGTACGTCTGGAGTACAGGATTGTATGGTAGTGAAACATGGACTGTGGGAAAACTGGAACAGAAGAGAATCGAAGCATTTGAGATGTGGTGCTATAGACGAATGTTGAAAATTAGGTGGACTGATAAGGTAAGGAATGAGGAGGTTCTACGCAGAATCGGAGAGGAAAGGAATATGTGGAAAACACTGATAAGGAGAAGGGACAGGATGATAGGACATCTGCTAAGACATGAGGGAATGACTTCCATGGTACTAGAGGGAGCTGTAGAGGGCAAAAACTGTAGAGGAAGTCAGAGATTGGAATACGTCAAGCAAATAATTGAGGATGTAGGTTGCAAGTGCTACTCTGAGATGAAGAGGTTAGCACAGGAAAGGAATTCGTGGTGGGTCGCATCAGACCAGTCAGTAGACTGATGACCAAAAAAAAAAAAAAAAAAAAAAGTGTGGGTAAATAAGACCATGCCTTAGTGTACTGACACTGTTCAGTGGAATTTAATTAGAATAATTATTGACTTCAGAACAAATTTTTCTAATAATAGTTCACAAGAGATGACCATGGATGAAATTTATAGTGAACTACACGCTAACATAAATACACTCCTGGAAATTGAAATAAGAACACCGTGAATTCATTGTCCCAGTGAGGGGAAACTTTATTGACACATTCCTGGGGTCAGATACATCACATGATCACACTGACAGAACCACAGGCACATAGACACAGGCAACAGAGCATGCACAATGTCGGCACTAGTACAGTTATATCCACCTTTCGCAGCAATGCAGGCTGCTATTCTCCCATGGAGACGATCGTAGAGATGCTGGATGTAGTCCTGTGGAACGGCTTGTCATGCCATTTCCACCTGGCGCCTCAGTTGGACCAGCGTTCGTGCTCGACGTGCAGACCGCGTGAGACGACGCTTCATCCAGTCCCAAACATGCTCAATGGGGGACAGATCCGGAGATCTTGCTGGCCAGGGTAGTTGACGTACAGCTTCTAGAGCACGTTGGGTGGCACGGGATACATGCGGACGTGCATTGTCCTGTTGGAACAGCAAGTTCCCTTGCCGGTCTAGGAATGGTAGAACAATGGGTTCGATGACGGTTTGGATGTACCGTGCACTATTCAGTGTCCCCTCGACGATCACCAGTGGTGTACGGCCAGTGTAGGAGGTCGCTCCCCACACCATGATGCCGGGTGTTGGCCCTGTGTGCCTCGGTCGTATGCAGTCCTGATTGTGGCGCTCACCTGCACGGCGCCAAACACGCATACGACCATCATTGGCACCAAGGCAGAAGCGACTCTCATCGCTGAAGACGACACGTCTCCATTCGTCCCTTCATTCACACCTGTCGCGACACCACTGGAGGCGGGCTGCACGATGTTGGGGCGTGAGCGGAAGACGGCCTAACGGTGTGCGGGACCGTAGCCCAGCTTCATGGAGACGGTTGCGAATGGTCCTCGCCGATACCCCAGGAGCAACAGTGTCCCTAATTTGCTGGGAAGTGGCGGTGCGGTCCCCTACGGCACTGCGTAGGATCCTACGGTCTTGGCGTGCATCCGTGCGTCGCTGCGGTCCGGTCCCAAGTCGACGGGCACGTGCACCTTCCGCCGACCACTGGCGACAACATCGATGTACTGTGGAGATCTCACGCCCCACGTGTTGAGCAATTCGGCGGTACGTCCACCGGGCCTCCCGCATGCCCACTATACGCCCTCGCTCAAAGTCCGTCAACTGCACATACGGTTCACGTCCACGCTGTCGCGGCATGCTACCAGTGTTAAAGACTGCGATGGAGCTCCGTATGCCACGGCAAACTGGCTGACACTGACGGCGGCGGTGCACAAATGCTGCGCAGCTAGCGCCATTCGACGGCCAACACCGCGGTTCTTGGTGTGTCCACTGTGCCGTGCGTGTGATCATTGCTTGTACAGCCCTCTCGCAGTGTCCGGAGCAAGTATGGTGGGTCTGACACGCCGGTGTCAATGTGTTCTTTTTTCCATTTCCAGGAGTGTATTTAATCTATTCCATGATTCAGATCATTATCTGAAAATAGCTTACCACATAAGCTAATCAGAAAGGTCGATAAACAGTCATATGAAAAAGATCGCTAGAGGGATTAAGGTACCTTGTGGAAGCAAAATGGAAACATATCTGTCGGCAAGAACAAATAGAGATCCTGTAGTAGTTACACATTACAAAAATTTCTCAGAATTACTAAGAAAGGTTATTAACAATCAAGGGGCATGAACATAATGTCAGAAATCGGTAGTTCCAATAACAAGCTTGAAACTGTGTGGAATGTAAATGAAACAAAAGAGGTGACACCCAGCCACAGTACAGGATTACATCACTATTGAACTTAATGGAAGTGCTATAAATGACATGTCACAGGTAGCAAATACATTTAATAATCATTTTTAAGTATAGTAGAAAGTTAAAAACAGTCCAGAAGAAAACCGTAGTAGTACGTTGAAAGAGCAACTCTCATAAGTTTGATCATCTGAATGTACCTCTAACTTCTCCTTCTCAAAAGAAAATTGTATATACTCTCAAAAATAATAGCTCATCCAGAGTTGACAGTGTTTACATTAGAGTACTAATGGAATTTGTTCTCATATAGTAAGTCATAACTTCTGTGAAATACGTAGGCCTAAAGCATTCCTAACTCAAAGCATTTTCCCAATGGGACTGCTGTTAAGCCCTTCTTCAAGAAAGGTGATAGAAGAGATGTCAATCACTACTGACCTGTTTCTCTACAAACTTCATTTTCCGAATTTTTTGTGAATGTAATGATTTCTAGAATAGTATATCGCCTGAACAACACTAATATCCTCAGTATATTTCAGTTTGTATTTCAGAAGGGTTGCTCTTTTGAGAATGGCAGTTGCATGTTCACTCACTAAAATTAACAAGCATGTACTAATAGTAGTAGGCTTCTAAGGGACTCGAAGCACCTGTGTCGATCTCACATGATTTCTGCAGATGCTCTTGTCTTTTGCTGCCTCTTGTCAGTTATTTATTCCCAATCTTTCACATATGCAATCAGTTTCATTGCGCCAAGTACTCCTGGGTCTCCCCCTTGGTCTTTTGCCATATGGCTTCTCCCTTAATATTCCTTACACAATTTAATCTTCTTTCATTCTCATCAGATGTCCAGCCCATTGCAGTCTTCTAGCATTTCTTATGTTTACTATCGTTGGTTGTTGTGATAGCTTGTGGATTTCTACGTTGTGTCTTCTCTTCCAGCATTGTGATTGATTGTCATAATACGAACCAAAGATTTTTCTGTAAACTTTATTCTCAAACACCCTTAAATCATGGTGTTCTGTTTTCATTAGGCTCCATGTTTTTGCCCCATATATTAAAACTGGTCTGATGAATGTATTATACAACTTTATTTTAGTTTTCCTAGTCAGCAGTTTGGACCCTAAGAGATTTTGTATTGTGTAATATGCTTGGTTAGCATTTTGCAGTCTCTCTTTTATTTCTACCTGTCTCTGATTTTGTTAATGTATCACTGATCCCAGAAATTTGAACTGTTCAACACGCTCAAATTTGTGTTCACCAACTATTAGATGTGATTGGTTATCCCATTGATGTCTACATCTTTGAACTATCATGCATTTCGTTTTCTCGTCATTTACTTTCATGCCCAGTCTTGATGCTTCTGTTACTAGCTCCACAAGTAATTATCTAATCCCTATTTCACTGTTTCCAATGAGCACTATGTTATCTCCATATGCTAACACATTAATTTCGCTTTCTTGGAGGATCCCAACAGGTACCAGTTTGAGTTTCCTCACAACTCTTTCTAAAGCTATATTGAAGAGAAGGGGGAAAAAGTACCTCCTTGTCTTAACCCAGTTTTATTTTTAAAATGGTCAGACTTTAATCCATTTAGTAAAATCCCGCTTGTATTTCCATCCATGCATATTTTGCAGAGATTTATCAATTTAATTGGAAAACCAAATTCAGATATTACATTCTACAAGCTTTGTCTATGGGTGGAGTCATAGACTCTATGAAATCGATGAACGGATAATATATTTATTGTTTATATTCCCAAACTTTTTCATTTATTGATTTGATTGCAAATATGTTGTCAGTGGTGAATCTGTTTTTGTGGAAGCCATTTTGATATTCCCCAACTATATTTTCTGCATTGGGTTTTAAACGGTGTAGCAATAAACAAGAGAAGATCTTATAACCTGTATTAACTAAACATATTCCTCTATAGTTTCTGAGATCTCCCCTGTCTCCTTTTTTATGTATAGGGACTATTAATGATTCTCTCCACTCTGTTGGGGTGTTCTCTGTTTTCCAGATTATCTGTATAGGATGAAATAAACGTCTGTGCAATGCTTCTCCTCCATATTTTAGTATCTCAGCTGGGATGCTGGCACTGCGCATTGCTTTACCATTTTTTAGTGCGTTTGATACACTCTACCATCTCCTCATATGTGGTTTCTGGAATTTCCTCACAGTTGTGACTGTTGCTGGAACAATTCAGTGGGTTGTCAAAATGAGCCTTGCTTGTCACTAGAATTTTTCTTGCTTCAATCATCATATTGCCTTTCAAATCCCTCATCACACTGGTTTTGTAATTAAAACCTTTTCTAATTTTGTTGATTGTACCATATATTTTCTGGATGCTGTTATTTTGATGATATTCATGAATGGATTCAAACTGTTGTTGTAGGAACTGTTTCTTTTTCTTCCATTTAATTTCGTTTGCCTGCATTTGAGCCTGCCGATAAGCTAGTTCTATTACAGGATTCTTATTTGTTTGCAACCATTTTTTCCATAGTTTCATAACCTTGTCTTCAGCTTCTTCACACTCTTCATTGAACCATCTCTTCCTGCCTTTCTTAGCTCTTTGCAGATTATTGTTTGCAGCTGTGAGGATGACTTCTTTTGCATTGTTCCAGCATTCATCACTGGTCATTTCAAGGCCTTCTTCTGTATGACTTAAGACCTCAAACCGGTTTGAAACTTCAACTTTGTACTTTATTATTCCTTCTGTCCCTATCACATTTTGCAAATCAAAGTTGTTCATGTTTTCCAGTCTAGATTTCACTTTTGGTGCTGCCTTCAGCTTGATTTTCATTGTGCTTATTATTAGATTATGATCTGACCCCATTTCAGTTCCTTAGAGGGGTCATACATAACTAATTAATTTTCTGTGTTTGCTATCTATGAGAACATGATCAATCTGATTTACTGTTTTCTTATCACTTGGGTGCCATGTTTCTTTATGTATTCGTTTATGAGGGAAGGTAGTACTACTAATGACATTGTCATTATTTTCCTGATGGAGACTTGCTTTTCCAATAGTTGGTCTGAAAATATCATCTTTTTCTGGTTTTGCATTAAAATCGCCTATTACTATCTTGATATCATGTTTTGATAGTTTGATCCACATGTCTGATAATTTTTCATAGAGGTTATCCTTTACTACATCATCTTTGTCATTAGTTGGTGCATGACAGTTTATTAGTGACAATTTGAACCACTTGGACCTGATTCTAAGGTAACATAGTCTTTCATCAATGGCTTCAAACTTTAATACTGTAGGTAGAATATCATTTGGTACACAGAAGGCTGTTCCAAATTCGTGATAGCCATTTTCTTTACCACTGTTAAATATTGTGTACTTATCCATACCTTGCATATTTCGACCTAATAGTTGTGTTTCCAGTATCGCTGTTATTGCTACATTGTTAATGTCTACTTGTTTGCTGAGTCTTCAGAAGGATACTGTTTTAAACATACTCCATAAATTCCATGTTCCAACTCTCATGTTTGATTTCCATTGCAAGATCGTCATATTTTGGGATTCATTTTTCATCCAAGGCATTTGTGAGATATTCGTAATATTAGAGTTTTCGGTAGCTGGGTTATTAGCCCTGCGTACAACCCCCAACCTGGAGGACTAGGGTGTTCTTCCCTTAGCCTTTGTAGATTCCTCTACCTACTACAAGGTAACAGTGCTGATTTGGGCCACCCTGAGTATTGTATTTCCTCAGAACCCGTCATATCTGATGAGCTTTCCCCTATCCACTATCTGGGGTAGCGTCCGATGGGAGACCAGCAAACTCCACATGGGAAATTTTACAAGCATTCTGTAGTAGCAGGTGGTATTTTCTGCGACATATCTAATAGATTTGGCTGTGCAAATCACAACATTCTCCCACATAAACTGAAAGTGTCTGGGGCTGATGCTATAGCCAACCAATGGATTACATCAAACCTGTAAGAGTAATAAATAGTGTTCACCACAGTCATCTTGAAGACATCTGTCTAAGGAGTTGAGCATTTCAACTACTGCTTCATAGTATATTTATTTCCTCCATTGCAGTTCAAAAAGTATAGTGATATACATAACTAGAATACCAGAAGAAAAAATATCGTTTATTACACATCATTGAAGTTGTCTTTAGCATCTAAAGGTGCGCACAGTGCTGTCTCCAAAATTTTTGATCACTTACCCAGTGATATCAAATGTCTGTCAGACAGCAAAATAAAATTTGAAACTTAACTGAAAAAGTTTCTTCAGAACTCTTTCTGTTGTATAAAAAATTTTCTATTATTGTAAGGCCTAAAAGATGATGGGTAGGGATTACTAGCTCACATATGTATGTCTTTTTTTTTAAGAAAAGCTTGTAAATGATCAGCACATAGGCATATTTACAAAATATTTTATAATGTGAATATAAAATAACTCATTCCACATTGTTACAATTTATTGTGCAAATGATCTCTTGCACATGTAACTAACAAACCAACTAATAGCTGTAAACTGAATTTGGCTACAATGAAAGTTAAGTCATCCTCCAGAGCAATGCTGCTGCTGAGATGCATGTTCCCCATCTCACTGTGGTAGGTTAAGGGGGCAGAAGTATATCTGGTTCTGATGCAATGTCTTTAAAAGTCTAAATTCAAGAGGGAGTCTCCAAAAGTTCTTCTTAATACTGGAAACCAGTTTGCTGACATCTTGAAGAAAGGTTCGTATCTCCTCTGAAACTCTGTGAAAACCAGGTCATATGAAGTATGTTTGGAAATAATATTTTCTAAGTTGTCTCAGGCTTTTTAATGCATCGTCCAGCATCAGAGATGAAAAATAATACTTTATTATACTGAATTTCTTCAGGTCATGGTAACAGTAATGAATTGATAAATAAATATGTAACTGTTAACTTTTCCAGGAACTCTGTTGCAAGCATTGGCTAACACTCTGAAGGATCTAATAGTCCAACAATGACACTGGCAACAAAATGATGCATAGTATCAGTTGGCTCATAGATTGAAATCCATACCTTTTTTTTCATATGCATTTTTTACTCTTGACTCACTGGGCACAGATTCATCCACATATTTCTCCAAAAATTGTCTTAGTATAGGATTCTGAAATTTCTACTTTTCACTTGCTTTTGCAACTGGTGTTGTAAGCAAAGAAATATTCTTCCCAGTATCTCGGAAAATTTACTTTTTTAGTTGTACTGATACATTGAAAAGTGGAATACTTTTTTGGTAGTCCACTGACTGCTCACACATTTTATGACGAAGTAATTTACCATCAACAGAAAATACATGAGATCTGAAAATATTAGTGTAACTTTGCAGTTCACTACATACAGGAACACTAAATTTAGGCAAATTACTTACTGCTATTACATAATTAACATTTCAATGAAAACTGAAAGGAAGAGAAATTTAAAATCACAAATATTCTGAGAGTCCTTTAAATTGTGATTGGTTGGTTGGTTGGTTTGGGGAGTAAAGGAACTAAACTGCTGGCTTTTCAGACCTTTTTAAATTGTGAGTCACAGACACAAAACAAATAACCATTAAAACCTTGTATAAAACATGGATTCACAAATGAGAAAAGGTAGTACTGGATAGTGTGTAGACAAAAAACAATATACTAAAGCAAGTTGAAGGAGCAATAATCCTCTTCACATCAAATTCAAAAAAGATTGCTAGCCATAAATATTGTTATATAAGCAATTGCTAATAAATACCTATCACAGTGGTAAGTATAAGGAACAAGCCTAAATCGGATTAGTAAGCAAATACAAGGAGTATCTAGAGAAGAAGTTTGAACTAAATCTTCAACATAGAGATCACCATCATATCTCTAGGAAAACAGGAAAGAATTTTAATACATCATGAACTTTGTTTCAAAATAATTATATATATATATATATATATATATATATAAACTTCTAATGTATATATACATATGTGTGTGTGTGTGTGTGTGTGTGTGTGTGTGTGAGCGTGTGTGTGTGTGGGGGGGGGGGGGTATAATAGAAATTAAAATAGCAACAGCACCAATTAGGTCATATAAAGCAGTTAATATAGCGAAAATACAAGTTACTGTATTACTAGATGGTAAGAAATCAATCCAAAACTAATATATACATATATAAAGGTGTTGTGTACATTAAAACACGTGATGTGTTTGATGAAACTGGATGCACGTTTACAACAGACATTTTAAATTGTCAGAATGTATTTTTAGAGAAGTTAAAGATAAAATTAATTGGGATACTATTCCAAGTAATCAAAATTTATCTGTAGATTTTATTAGAGAGCTTCAAGATAAAACAAATTGGTAAATTACATCACATCAAAACTTAACAAAAACTCACCTAAGAGAATTTAAAGATAAAATTATTTGGGATTAACTAAATTACATATATCTGTAGATTTTATTAGAGAATTTGAAGACACAATAAATTGGAATGCAATATCAATACAAAACTTAAGTAAAATATTTGTAAGAGAATTTGTGAGGTGCCGGGGTGGAGAAAAGTTTGTACTTCTTTAATTCTGACGAATTTTGCATGAGAATGAGACATGCATCTGACCCCCTCCTTACCTACCACCTAATTAATTATGTGCACAATAGTAACAAAAGGAAATGATGGTGAGCCTGGGTAATTAGTAAAATAAGGAGTGCACACTCACAATAATTTAGTAAAAATCGTAACCCACTCAGGGAAAAAAGGAGAACCCTGTCATAATAAACAACAGGAAAAGGGATTCTGCATATATCTACAAGATGATATGCAAATTAAATATTATAATGAGATGTATTATACATCAGAACATAAAGGCACATGATTATAGACACAAACAGTAGGTTGAAGGATAGGGTATACTAAACTATTATGAGAATAAAGTTGGCTCAAGAACAAGGGGCTCCTACTCTCTGTGATGAAATAGATTGACGATAATGACTGGAGGTCCTAATGAATCAAATATTACTCTCCTGACTATACTGCAGTATCGCTGTTAGTAGTGAGGGCTCAAATGGGATCACATGGAGAAACAAGCATGGTGGACTTGTAGCAAAGTGAGTGTGCATGCTGTTGAGGACGTCAGTATAAAATTGATAGGTCCTACAATGGCAGAGCCGCAAAATAGTTTACCAGTCCTGAAATCTGTAGAAGGTCGTCAGTAGGCAGAGTTCTGATGATGTAGGCGCCGAGTTCTGCTGCACCCCCTGTCCTCGAAGGCTGTCCAAGAATTCTAAGTTCTGCCGAAAAAGTGCCACTAAGTCGCAAGACAGTCCTAGTCCACCGAAGATCAGATCCTGAATCTTCTGCGCCCACGCAAAGCAAGAGCGAAGCCAACATTGCTCAACTCCTCAACAACCACGAATCAGCATTCAGTGCTGATTCCAATATTCCCCAACACTGTCTCAGAACATCATTCGCGCCAACACCGACTGTTCCCTCCAATTTCGAGCAGGGCTTTATGACTTCAACCAGCCTCCATTTAAGTTGACCAATAATGCCTCAGCTATTCACCTGAGGGCACTGAAATTGTCCTGTGACTGGCTACAAAAACAAGATGCCCAGACCACCGACCATCTGGCGCCAGACAGTCTAGCTCAACAGGGCACGATCCACAAATATTCTCAGAATCATGAGGACAATGCAGTCAGTTGGTGCCTGCAGTCTACGTTCAGGACGAGCCGGAATGGTTAACACATAAACTGCGTCAACACTCAGAAGTCTCGGAAGTCGTTCCGCCCTACATACAATAGGTGAAACTCGACTGACATCAGCCTTTCGACAAGGTGCTCAAGCCCATGGATGTACGACCCTCTCAGTATTTGTAGAAGTGAAGACCCAATTGGAAATGGAGTGTGCATGTCCTCTGGTGCCACCTAGGGAAGTGGCTCAACATGCATAGGAATCAACTGGAAAGTATTTTGAGCTCTCGGTACAAATACTCTCATTACAATAACCTTATTCAGCATGTTGCCACCATGCAATAATATTAAACATTAATAAAATTGATGAAAATGAGAGGCGACATGCAAAATGTCATGGAACGTCTCAAATTCAAATACAATTAGATTGATTACATATATATCAAGGAATAAAAAATTATCTGAAGCTTTTATAAGAGAATTTCAGGATAATGTAGAGTGGAGCTTTACACCCCACAAAAAAAATTAACTGAAGATTTTATGAGATAATTTTAAGACAATTTGGAATGCGATGATATTTCAAGTGAACAACAATTATCAGAGAATTGTATGAAAGAATTTCAAGATAAAATAAGTAGAAATACTATATCAGTGATGGAAAATCTATCTGAAGGTTTTGTGACAGATTTTTAAGACAATTTAAACTAGGTGGATGTATTAAGTTATACAGAATTGTCTGAAGACTTTATAATTAAGCTTAAAGATATATAGACTGGGATAGCTTTCCGAAATGTCAAAAATTATCTGAATCTGTCAAACAAAAAATAATTATGCCTTATGAAATAACGAAGTAGCCTGAAGGCAGCGACTCTTTTATAGGTTCAATCGCTCAAAATCATCAATTTGCGAAAACGAAATGTAATCATATCTTTCATAAAGAATGTATTGATAAATGGGTAACAGAACATTTGTCTTTGTTCAATAAATAGAAATGTTATTAAAAGAATATCATTAAAATTTGCTATGCCCAAAGATTTGAGAGCTGCAATTTGGGTTCAGCTTCAAGAACCCTGCAATGCTATAATGAATCAAACACAAAATTTTGAGAAGCTGGCATCACAGCTGCTGTTGTACTAACTCAATATGTTGAAGACAGATTACATCATTAATCAATTCTTCTGTGCAATCATTCAAAATATTAAAAGAACTGTGGCAGCAAACAATGTGTAAATTTTCTCTTATTGTCTGGTATTACTTTATTGAGTTGGTATCATAATTAAGTCTTACCAGTTGTTCATAATCTGTAGGGACAACTCTATTGAAGTTCAGTTGTTTTGTAGCCTTCTTCTTTGTGCTCTAATCACATAATAATTATATTCACAGTCATCATCGAATAATCTTAGAAAAACGAAGGATGGTAGTAAATTTTCATAAGTTATCCAAGAAACAATATGTGGAGCCAGTTCCTCAATTATATTATTTCCATGTGTTAACAATTCTATACCTAAACCAAATCTTATATCTGATTTTTGTATATAATTATCCTTAATTTTATTAAGGTACTTTAAATGCTTTATTTGAATTTCATTCTTTTTTCTATATGATATACTACACCTTCATATAATTGCCTTACATCATCCTTTATTTTATATGTTCTATGTTTACGAACTGAAGGCAAAACTTCACAAGTAACCCATTTTTTAAAATAATTTACCTTCCTCTTTTTAAAGAATATATACGAGATTCATTGATAAACATTGAATGAGGATTGTATTTTAAGGGGTTCCTAAATTGGCCAGCCTCTTCAGATCAGCAAATATACCTTATCGTCATATCATACATGCATTGCATTCAGTGGTTTCTTATATTCTAAAATTTCTGCAACAGCTTCAACTTTAAATGCAGGATTATTCTGTTGATCAGTTATCACAGATACTTGCTTCTCATTGTATGCAAGCTTATTGTTGACAAGAGCTATGATTGACTTAATTTAATCGAAATATTATTTAATAGAAATATTATGTAGTTCCATCATAACTCATAATATTTTATGTGTATATAAATGAAGGTATTTATACTGTTATTGTCTGTGAAAATAGTAGTATCAGACGATAAGAGTAAAGCAGTAAAATGTCTGAAACTCTTTGGTTATTCAAATGTTCTACCAACAGCTGAAACAACTCAACTGAGTGATAAAGGAAGCAGCCTGAAGGCTGTTTCAGCAGCCACTATATTCAGAAAAGCATTAATGTTATTTGAATTAAGACATAATCTTGAGAGTTAAATGAAAGGACTATTACGTTTTATAAATAGGCGTAGATGCAGTGTAAAGGGCATATTTGGTAGCTACCAAACAGTGGGTATAAACTGTATAAAAATTTAAAATGTAGTTATAAAGGTGCAAATGAAAAATTATTAGAAGTAACAGAGGCAGTATTTCGCTTATGGCTGAAATATATTCTTATTCAGCTTGATTCAAGTTAGCACTAATCATGATACTTTAATTACAATAAAAGACAATTACATTCACATGAAATATATTATCACAGATGTTCAAAAGATCTAGATGGAAAAGCTAATGTGTTGCATCATGTTTTTATCCAAATATGAATTATAATTAAGTAGAGATACATATAGATAAAGTTGACATATGGAACTGGAGATACATGGGAATAAACCAAAATACCAAACACATCAACCCAACGTTTTAGTTCATAAAACTGGTCATGCATTAGATTAGCAGCTTTAAAATGTTTTGAAGCAATAATGTATCCTTACTACACTGGTTCAAATTTATAATTAACTCAAGATGATATCAGTGCTATTGAAAGCCAGTATTATAAAATAATGTTGGTAGCAACAACATAGCCATCTACACAAAAGAGCATACCAATTGTGAACTCTGAATCAGTTGTTTTGTTATGTCAAATTAAGTAGTTTGACCACTTATTATTTATGAATGGAACTTCAAATATTTTTTATCAGACGTGGTAGGGGATAAGTAATGCTATGAAATCACACTTAATAAATAATTGGATAAGAATTCTACCACAAGATTTTTAAAAAAAGCAGACTAACTATCAAAGACCAAGTGCGAAATTGTGTTATTTGTTGACAATACGATATGCATGTTAAATTTACATTCATTACAATTAATCCTAGTATATCAAAAGCCACTGTATACTGCAGGATTGCATCAAGATTTTAAATTAAATGGTATGGTAGAAACATATTTATGTAGAACATATATATTCTTTAATGATTTTTCCTATGCTGAGATGGATGAATGTAGTTTTAAAAATAAAATGCATTGTGTTATAAATAGACGATTTCCTGAATTTCCTGCAGGTACAAATTCTACATTGAGGTATATTAAGGGGATGTTCTAATTTTTCAACAATAGTACATTGCATGAATAAAACGAACTCACAAAAAAGCAGTTAGAGCTGGTACTACTGATTTATCTTAATTTACTATTAACTGCAGTCAATCATCAGCATTAGTTTCAGAGGCAATAAATATATTAAAGGATACATTGCCCCCTACCCATGAACCATAGACCTTGCCGTTGGTGGGGAGGCTTGCATGCCTCAGCGATACAGATAGCCGTACCATAGGTGCAACCACAATGGAGGGGAATCTGTTGAGAGACCAGACAAACATGAAGAGGGGCAACAGCCTTTTTAGTAGTTGCAGGGGCAACAGTCTGGATGGTTGACTGATCTGGCCCTGTAACACTAACCAAAATGGCTTTGCTGTGCTGGTACTGCGAACGGCTGACAGCAAGGGGAAACTACGTCTGTAGTTTCTCCTGAGGGCATTCTGCTTTACTATATGGTTAAATGATGATGGCGTCCTCTTGGGTAAAATATTCTAGAGGTAAAATAGTCCCCCATTCAGATCTCCAGGCAGGGACTACTCAATAGGACGTCATTAACAGGAGAAATAAAACTGGCGTTCTACGGATCAGAGTGTGGAATGTCAGGTCCCTTAATTGGGCAGGTAGATTAGAAAATTTAAAAAGGGAAATAAATAGGTTAAAGTTAGATAAAGTGGGAATTAGCGAAGCTCAGTGGCAGGAGGAACAAGACTTCTGGTCAGGTGAATACAGGGTTAGAAATACAAAATCAAATAGGGGTAATGCAGGAGTAGGTTTAATAATGAATAAAAAAAATAGGAGTGTGGGTAAGCTACTACAAACAGCATAGTGAACGCATTATTGTGGCCAAGATAGATACGAAGCCCACACCTACCACAGTAGTACAAGTTTACATGCCAACTAGCTCCGCAGATGACGAAGAGATTGATGAAATGTATGATGAGATAAAAGAAATTATTCAGATAGAGAAGGGAGACGAAAATTTAATAGTCATGGGTGACTGGAAAAGGAAGAGAAGGAACCATAGTGGGTGAATATGGAATTGGGTTAAGGAATGAAAGAGGAAGCCGCATAGTAGAAGTTTGCACAAAGCGTAACTTTATCATAGCAAACACTTGGTTCACGAATCATAAAAGAAGGTTGTATACATGGAAGAAACCTTGAGATACTGACAGGTTTCATATAGATTATATAATGGTAAGACAGAAATTTAGGAACCAGGTTTTAAATTGCAAGACATTTCCAGGGGCAGATGTGAACTCTGACCAAAATCTATTGGTTATGAACTGTAGATTAAAACTGAAGAAACTGCAAAAAGGTGGCAATTTAAAGAGATGGGGATAAAATGACTAAACCAGTGGTTGTAAAGAGTTTCAGGGTGAGCATAAGGTAACAATTGACAAGAATGGGAGAAAGAAATACAGTAGAAGCAGAATGGGTAGCTTTGAGGGATGAAGTAGTGAAGGCAGCAGAGGATCAAGTAGGTAAAAAGAAGAGAGCTAGTAGAAATCCTTGGGTAACAGAAGAAATATTGAATTTAACTGATGAAAGAGAAAATATAAAAATGCAGTAAATGAAGCAGGCAAAAAGGAATACAAACGTCTCAAAAATGAGATCGACAGGAAGTGCAAAATGGCTAAGCAGGGATGGCTAGAGGACAAATGTAAGGATGTAGAGGCTTGTCTCACTAGGGGTAAGATAAATGCTGGCTACACGAAAATTAAAGAGACCTTTGGAGAAAAGAGAACCTCTTGTGTGAATACCAAGAGCTCAGATGGAAACCCAATTCTAAGCAAAGAAGGGAAAGCAGAAAGGGGGAAGGAGTATATTGATGATCTATACAAGTGTGATGCACTTGAGGGCAATATTATGGAAATGGAAGAGGATGTAGATGAAGATGAAATGGGAGATCCGATACTGCGTGAAGAGTTTGACAGAGCACTGAAAGACCTAAGTCGAAACAAGGCCCCGAGAGTAGACAACATTCCATTACAACTACTGACTGCCTTGGGAGAGCCAGTACTGACAAATCTCTACCATCTGGTGAGCAAAATATATGAGACAGCCGAAATACCCTCAGACATCAAGAAGAATATAATAATCCCAATCCCAAAGAAAGCAGGTGTTGACAGATGTGAAAATTACCGAACTATCAGTTTAATAAGTCACGGCTGCAAAATATTAATGCGAATTCTTTGCAGAAGAATGGAAAGACTGGTAGAAGCCGACCTCAGGGCAGATCAGTTCACAATCCGTAGAAATGTTGGAACACGTGAGGCAATACTGACCCTTCAGCTTATCTCGGAAGATAGATTAAGAAAAGGCAAATCTATGTTTCTAGCATTTGTAGACTTAGAGAAAGTTTTGACAATGTTGACTGGAATACTCTCTTTCAAATTCTGAAAGTGGCAGCGGTAAAATACAGGGAGAGAAAGTCTATTTACAATTTGTACAGAAACCAGATGGCAGTTATAAGAGTCAAGGGACATGAAAGAGAAGCAGTGGTTGGGAAGGGAGTGAGACAGGGGTGTAGCCTGTCCCTAGTGTTATTCAATCTGTATATTGGGCAAGCAGTAAAGGAAACATAAGTAGGTATTAAAATCCATGGAGAACAAATAAAAACTTTGAGGTTCACTGACAACATTGTAATTCTGTCAGAGACAGCAAAGGACTTGGAAGAGCAGTTGAACGGAATGGACAGTGTCTTGAAAGGAGGGTATAAGATGAACATCAACAAAAGCAAAACGAGGATAATGGAATGTAGTTGAGTTAACTCAGGTGATGCTGAGAGAATTAGATTAGGAAATGAGACACTTAAAGTAGAAAAGGAGTTTTGCTATTTGGGGAGCAAAATAAACTGATGATTGTCGAAGTAGAGAGGATATATAATGTGGATTGGCAATGACAAGGAAAGCGTCCCTGAAGAAGAGAAATTTGTTAACATCGAATACAGATCCAAGTGTCAGGAAGTCGTTTCTGAAAGTATTTGTGTGGAGTGTAGCCATGTATGGAAGTGAAACATGGACGACAAATAGTTTGGACAAAAAGAGAATAGAAGCTATTGAAACTTGGTGCTACAGAAGAATGCTGAAGATTAGATGGGTAGATCACATGACTAATGAGGAGGTATTGAATAGAATTGGGGAGAAGAGGAGTTTGCGGCACAACTTGACTAGAAGAAGGGATCAGTTGGTAGGACATGTTCTGAGGCATCAAGGGATCACCAATTCAGTATTGGAGGGCAGCGTGGAGGGTAAAAATCGCAGAGGGAGACCAAGAGATGAATACACCGAGCAGATTCAGAAGGATGTAGGCTGCAGTACCTACTGGGAGATGAAGAAGCTTGCGCAGGGTAGAGTAGCATAGAGAGCTGCATCAAACCAGGCTCAGGACTGAAGGCCACAACAACAACAACAACAACAACAACAACATTGCAAAAACTTGAAAACTTTACTGGTATATCTATTTTCTACGTTACTAACGAATTTTTTTTTCTACGTAAATGGAAGCTATCAAATATAAAGCGTGTAAATATTGGAAAACTGAGAAGTCAACTGATAATATAACTTCACAGAAATATGCAAGATATTGTTATGGAAAATATGTGGACAATGTACAAATGAATATCGTGCAAGAATATATAATAGCAAAGGAATATCTTGTGTGTGTAGAAAAGAATCTGTATATTATTATGTTAATCATCTGAGTGATTAAGACTCAAATATATTGTTATAATTAAAAAAGATTAACAAAAAACTCAAAACAATAACACAAGAAAAACGGTCACAGTTGTCAAGAAATTAAAGATTTATATTGTTTTTATTGAAACCTATCATGACAGATATTCAAAAACATGGAAGAAATGTACTCTGGAAGAAATAAAAAATAAGAAAAGAGAGAGAACCAAAACCTGGTGACCATGCGTTCAAGCCGCTTTGTTTTAGCCTATTAAATTTTTATTCTTAATAAATAAGATACTAAAATGGATCATTTCACATTTGTTCAGCTTCGTAATTTTGTACAAGAAATAATTTGAATGTATATAATAAATCAAATAAAACTAATCTAATTGCATTTATAGAAATTATTGAAAATAATTACCTTATTCTAAGACTGAAAATGATGAACAAATTTTCCAGAATAATGAAAATAAACCATTGAAAGAAATATTTCATTTTTCTAGTAATATATTTGCGAAATCAAGGGAAGGAAGAACAATTAGAGATTATTTAGTTGATAAAGTATTTGCTGAAAGACTACTGACTATAAATTACGAAAATAATCTAAACATAACTGAAACTATTTTTTTCCTTAATGTATTGGAGCCAAAAACTACGAAAATTATAAAATAGTATCTAAAAATTCATTGCGGACTTCAAGTAAATTTTAAACTTTTAGTAAGTACAGAATGCAGGCAAGTGCAAATATTATTGAATTTACAGTATCATCAGAGAAAGTTAATTAAAGATTTAAGAAAGGTAAACAAAATATTTCATCAAATATATCGAAGTTTCAAGCATGAGGATCAGGTTGGTCATTAAATATACTTATTGCCTTGCAATTAGGAATTAATAGATATTTTCCATTAAGAGACTCATAAGCCAACAACAAAATATCAGAAAACCTCTATTAATGTGCAAAATAGCGACCAACATTTTTTCTACAGGATACAAAATCTACTTTGTTTACTGTAGATAAAAATGCAGATAGAGCCACAAAAATTTAAAAAAGTTGGTCTTTATATTCATCAGAAACTTGAAAGTTTTTAATTTCCTGTAGTGGTTGATAATATTCGAAAATTTAAGATTAAAATTAATGCTTCTAGTGATGTTTATTCATCTGATGAAAAATATCAAGTGTCTCCATTAAAAACAAGGTAAGGTAAGACAGATAAACATATAAAACTGCTGTATTTCAAAAATGGTGAAAATTCACACTAGTGTTACATAAAAAATTTAGCTAGGGATGTTTTGAGTCAAATTACAAAAGATGAAGAAGTAAAATCTATTTGTGATACTTGTCTACTCCACTTCAGAAATAAAGAAAACTTGCTCACACATAAAATTGCTTGGTTAACAAACCATTAAAAGTATAATTGCCTGAGAAGGTTGAGAGATTGCAGGGCACTCTCACTTCTATTTCGGTATTATGCTGCTTCATGTTCTTAGGGAATATAATCTTTATAGCAATTTTGACTTCATACATCATAATGATGGTTGGCAGTAGTTAATGCTCCTGCTTGTGTGCTCTAGGAAGGAATAACAATAAACTTTACCTGCATTCAAAGGAATAGGGTGCCGATTTAAACGAGTGCAGTAAAAGCGCATGGCGACAGAGGGCTGAGGGAAGTGCATTTTTTCTGCAGAACCTGGGGGAGACATATCCGGACGGCCAACTTCCGCGGTCTCATTTTGCAAGCACGCTGGTTGGCGCCAGTCGGAAGGCAGCCGTGTCCAGGTGGACTAGCCCTGAGAAGTCGCCAATGGAATGGCCAGAGCATTGTAGACCGGCAATAAAGCAGAGGATGGGCCCTTGTTATGGAGGAAGCCGTCAAAACAACTGTGAACGTTCTGCAAATTTTCGTGGGTCAGGGCCACTGGCGCCCAAACGTCCAGATTCCGTTACAGAGCATGTTTGTGAAAGCACGAGGCTTTTAGCGTGTTTATGATCGTTCCTTGGAATCATTGAAATGGACGCAACAGGGGAGATAACAAGCTTTTATGGAGGGCTGTAGTTACATCCTAGTCATATTGTAAGCAAAAGACACGGTGCAGCCGCGAGGGAAAGAGGCTGCGAAGCTGAATCTTTTTTCCTTTTCTCCCAATTAACTTTAAGCTCTCTGATTGGTCGAATCGGCGTATGCAGAGCAAGGGGCACTCTCTGAGCTTCGAAAGTCGCGCTTCAGCTCGTGACTGGCTTGTGCTAAGGTGGGGGAAGTCTAAGAGGTAAAAGTGCTTTGCTACCGAGCGGACAGGGAGAGAAGAGAACACTCTTGTACCTTGCATCGCTAATGAAGAACTCCAGGTCTCTATCTAAACGGTGAGACTTGTGTCCTTTGCTAGTGTGCCACTTACAGCCTGTGTCAGTCACCTTCTGAACTGTCAGAGGTACTGCTTGTAGCATCATGCAACGAGTGATGCGTGGGTCTACTTATTTGTCTTGAGTTGGCCGTCTAAACATTCGACATATTACGTCACGCACAGTCGTGGCACGGAGTCAAATTGGTTTTTCAGACCAGCAAAAGGGTCCACCTGCACACTGGAATCCATCGAGGTTTCAGAGGCTTATAGGAAAGTACCTGCGTTCCGAATTAACCGAACGCAAGACCGCATACTTGCATTTTTCGGGCGCGCGCCATTAATAACAGATTGCGGCCGTCCATGACTTCAGTCGCCGAATGCATCGTGCTGCCCTGACCAGTAGGAGGGTAAGTTATTCGCTGCTATGGCGTAGGGCTCCAATATACGTTTCTCAGCACCCTGTTCTGTCGAACCATATTTTTCTTTTTGGAATGGTAGAATGTGGATGCTCGATGGTGGCGTAGTTTTTGTGCCATAATCCGGATTCACGTGTATGTGTTCCGCTTAGTGTCGTGTGTCGATCCCAAGATGATCACTTTGTCCACCATAGACCCCATGTTAGTGAAAGCGTTCGTCAAATAAAAATTATTGTGTGACGTTTCTTTGGTCATTTTTGTTGTCTTGTGATGTTAAAGATGAATAAATTTTTTGTCATTTAGATCACAACTTCCCTCTGAGTACTGATTAACAGTACCTTCCCATTTTATTATTAAAGTCTAGTTTTGAAATGTAAGTAGAAGGTTTTCAAGGTTCTTAAGTAAGTTTTAAAAACTGTCAATGTACATAAAAAGTTCCATTCGTAATTTATAAAGATTTTGAAAGTCTGCTGTTAAAAACGCCTTACTATCAACCAAATGTTAAAATTATTAAAATTGATTAAAAAATATTCAGTATTAACAGAGTATGATTTGCATAATGGTTTTATAAGGAAATATTAAAATATAAATATAAATATAGCAACAAAAAGGTAGATCTAATACAATTACATTTAAATGGCCGATCTTATACTATGAAATATTAAAAGCATGAACCAAGTGTTTTTTGTTACTATATCAAGTACATCAATGGGAACCAAAAACTGTCACAAAAATTCACTGAATCTATGAAAAAAGAAGTTGAAGAAATTTTCTCTGGAAGTGAAGAAATGAGACCATTAACATCTGAAAAAGATCAAAACATGAAAGAATCAGGAATTATAAATAACTATAACTGCTGTAAAAGATAAGTTAATTGATTCAGTGTTCCTTGTGTGACTGTTAGTTTAGAAATGGCCTAATACAATTTTATTATTATTAAATGAACAAGAATGAAATCTACCTGTTTTAGCCATTCCAATTCAATATTTGGAAAAACAAAGGAAAGTATTAGAAACAGGGTGTATATAAATTAGTTGCAGATGGAGATAAATGTGAGAGACTTGTGGCAGAGTCTAACTTCAAAGGGAGAACAATATTTAAAGAATATCTTGCTGTGACTCACATGAAGGAAACTAAAATTATGTTTATAAGCCAGTTTACATTAGTATGACTTTACTTGGTTTATTTAAAGAACTGATGTATGACTTTCACTATAGTGTTAAGAAATCAAAATACAGTGAAAATATAGGGCACTGCTATGGAGATACAGACAGTTATACATACAACATGCAGACTCAGAATTTATCTAAAGATTATGAAATGAATGGTTGATAAATTTGATACTAGTGACTATCCGACAGACGATGTATACAGTATTCCACAAGTAAACAAGAAGGTTTTGGGAAACATGAAGGATGAATGTAGTGGGAAAATAACACAAGTATATTCTAGTAAATGTAATCTTATAAAATTGGTGACCAGGATACGAAAAAATCAAAAGGAGTTAAAAATAAAATAAGTTTATAAGAGTATTAAAATTGTTTTTTTAATAATACTGAATAATACAGAACTATAAATGTAGCACAACTATTAATCATGAAATTTATTCAGTCAAGGTAAATTAAAAAGCAGGGAGTCCTCATGATGAGAAAAGATATGTTTGGGGGAACTAAATAGATACATTGACACATGGACACTATCAGTTGGCACTAGCATCCTCTTCATCACCACTATATTCTACATCATTGAAATCAAAATCTGGAATCTCATCTTTAATAAGTGTGTAATATCAATCAGGCTTATTACACATCATTTCTGCTATCTCTTCAACAATATTAACCCTTACAGGTTTCTCTTGTAGGTTTCTGAGTTGTTCATTTATATAGAAAAAATTTAATAATAAAAATTAAAAATTAATTTAATTTTCATTGTTGCTGTTGTTGTGGTCTTCAGTCCTGAGACTGGTTTGATGCAGCTCTCCACGCTCCTCTATCCTGTGCAAGCTGATTCATCTCCCAGTACGTACTGCAGCCTACATCCTTCTGAATCTGCTTAGTGTATTCATCTCTTGGCCTCCCTCTACGATTTTTACCCTCTACACTGCCCTCCAATACTAAATTGGTGATCCCTTGACGCCTCAGAACATGTTCTACCAACCGATCCCTTTTTCTAGTTAAGTTGTGCCACAAACTCCTCTTCTCCCCAATTCTATTCAATACCTCCTTATTAGTTATGTGTTCTACCCATCTAATCTTCAGCATTCTTCTGTAGCATCACATTTCGAAAGCTTCTATCCTCTTCTTGTCCGAACTATGTATCGTCCATGTTTCACTTCCATACATGGCTACACTCCATACAAATACTCTCAGAAACGACTTCCTGACATTTAAATCTATACTTGATGTTAACAAATTTCTCTTCTTCAGATACGCTTTCCTTGGCATTGCCAGTCTACATTTTATATCCTCTATACTTCGACCATCATAAGTTATTTTACTCCCCAAATTTTCATTAATAAAACTTTTTTCTTTATAAATGGAGCCCTTACTCAAGAAGCTCAATAATGCAGGCAATTCTAATTTGTTTAAAACAATTAGCAAACTAGAAATAAATGTTTTGTATAACATTACTGGATGCAAATATTTTAGTACTAGATATTTAGAAACAATTTGTATGGGACTTAATAATGTGTTCAACATTCTCTTAGCAGACAGATATTTGAAATTAGACATTAAATTCGATTCAAGAAAAAGAAAAACATTAATAATGAATTTCATGATTTGGAATTCTTGGTTTAATTAAAATTGATTATTATTATTATTATTACTCTTATTCGCTGCTGTGTTGGCATCATATTTTTCTCCCTCAAGTGTGCTTGACATGCCCACTTGCTGTTGACAAAATATTAAAATATGAAATATAATAAAAATATTAAAAATCTATAAAACAAAATAACTATAATGTACTTACTTGCTACTGATTATACATAACCTAAATTGGACATTAAAGCAGGTCATTTCCCTACTCATTTACTTTTTATTATTATTTGATTGAGGTGAATCAGGTGAAAGTAACTAACATAGTAGAAAAAATTGTAGGTTCAGGGTTCTTTTTACTATTGGAAGACTGACATAGATCACAAATTCTGTAAGAATTTTATGATTCGTGTCATTTTTTCCTTAGAGTAAAATGAGTCTGAAAATACTAATTATTTCTACTCACTAGGGGCGTGTTCAATTCGGAAATATTAATCTGGTTATTTACACTTTCTTCACCATTTGCACACGTATTTTCTACAATTTCCGACAGAAAGTCAGATTTGATGTAACGGTTACCCACATATTTTCGTTTCGTCTACAGTTAGTCATTCTATATCCATATAAAAGAACGATAGTACACTACAGAAATCGCTGAATAGCACATTATTTTCTAACAAACTAGTACCACGGACAAAGGATTCATTTCTTTATTCGTAATACCAATGTCTGAGACCGACTGAGACGTAACAGTGGCATCAAAAAGAGGTGAGTCACAGCCTTCTAGACTGTTTGGTTCCCAAGATATGACTGTTCAATTCCAGTAGTGTATATGAGGTGGTGAAAATTGTCAGTTGCATGTCAAATTTGAAAATAGTATTTGAAAGTCTTAAAACTATCAATATTTAGTGTATGGCATACCAGAATGTTCAGCAGTATCTAAAATAATTTATGGAATTGAAGACAGAATTTTATGGAATTTGACGAACAGTCTTGCATTAAGAGGAGTTCTGTAGTTCTGCACTCGATAAGATTGCCACAGAATTATTTGACCATCTGGTTTAAGCCTCCTCTTTGTCTTCTAACCAGAGGACCACTATCATTTCTGAAAACCATGCTACAAAATGCTACCTCAGTTTTAACTCAGTGAGGCTACATGTCATCATCAATTAAGCCAGCTGCCTGTAGGAACCGAGGACAGCCTCAGACCCCAAGCGACAATCATCACTGGCGATGACATGAGTCACGATTTGCAGCTGGATGCTCCCACTTTACTGGCCTTTGGCAGAGTGTCTTGCACATCTTTGACGAGATCCTGACAAGCATGTAGACGTGCTACTGGCCTTCCTTCTTGGCCTTTTGCCTGTTATTTCACGAAGGGGCTACTTAACTCATCGAATACTGGAGCTCCCAGTGACCAGAAAATCCAACCTGTGCACTTGTCTGAACCTTTCAGGAAGATCAGCCCAAGTTCCATCAGATGAGGCAGCTTGTGATGGCTCTGATGTACTCTCAGCGATGAACAAGACCTCAAACTTGTTTTCAAGACCTAAGGGGACAGTGGGGCGGCCAGTACCCATATTCTTCTTCTGCTCAGAGATTCCCACCAATATTAGGTCGAGAGTACTGGAAAATGTTGGAACATCAAGGATTTCATGACATGATATAGGCTCCAGAGATGCCATAGCTTTCATCCTAGGCAGCTCAACTCTATTGCATCCTGGGACATAACCCTGAAACCTGGTGACCATGACCAACATAGCTTCCAAATGTTTCTGGATAGTGTGACTTCCCTCTACATCTCTATGCAAGAGGTGGGGTCCTTATCCATTAATATTCGTTGGTCTATACAACAAGGAGTATAATACTAATCTAAGCAGTCGATAGCTGAATTCTAAGTAATGCTGCTATGCTGCAAAGTGAGGTATCGCAAGACTAATAGTAGGAAAATACTCAAACACTTAAAAATGTTAATAAGCGTTACTCAGTAACAAAGAAGCTATTCCCTTCTTCAGGGAGCCACATGAGAAAAATTAATAAATTAAAAACTACTAAATTAAATATGGTGTTCAAACAAGAACCTGCTGCTGCTGCTGGTTGCTGTACTCGTAATTCAAATACTGTTTGCAACAGGGGCAAAGTTCGAACTGAATCAGCAGACAGTAGCGCTTATTGTGATGTGAAACTACGCTACAAAGTCAGCTCACATGACAATAATGCTTTAAAGATGCAGAAACACTTAGAAAAAGTTAATAAACACTAGTCAGCTAAGTATGTGCACAAACATTAGTCACTTCTTTACAGAAGCATCTGAGTGACAGACTGAATTAAACTCGGTATACAAACTGAAAACTGTTACTGCCGGTTGTTCTCGCCTCGGCGGCACGAGCTATAAAGGGTGTAAGTGAAAAGTACCATGAGTGACAATAATAGAAAGCAAAAACTTTCCAGTAAACTGGATTTGCAAATGACCTGTTTACAAAAGAATTTTGAATACATGGTTGTGAGCTGTAACTGACTTCAGTATGTACTATTGTCCTTATTAGTACAAATATATTTATAATGTAAACTTTTCCTTTAAGTTCCCTTCTAATATGGCTCAAATTTAATTCACTTTGATTGATTGACTGATTGATTTATTGATCCATTTTCATCTGCAGCTGCACAATGTGCAAGAGATATTTGGATTTTTTGTTAATATTAACAGTTTTACATGTAATATACCTTTATACATAATAACACACATTAATATATCAATTAATGATGAATACTTAAATAAATGTTGTTACGCTATATACAGAGAGATAAAATACAAATGTTCTTCTGAATGAGACTACATTGGGTAAACACACAAAAATTTAGTTTTGTAGGTATTCATTTACTGTGTAAAAGCAGTGATCAACCAAGTACGACTTCAGTTTGGATCTGAAGTGACCAATATTTTGTATGTGTTTAATAGTATCTGGTAAGGCATTGTATAGTTTGATACTAGGATGGATAAGGCTGTTTTGAAATAACTTTGTGTTGGCGCTTTGAACATGTACATCCAATTTTTGTCTTGTATCATAGCTGTGTATTGTGTTATTTTGAGTGATGAGTGGTCTTTTTGTATGTAAGTTTTGTTTTAAATACATTATATTTTCAAGTATATGTATGCAAGGAGAAAAATTCGGAGTAGGTATTAAAATCCAATAAAAAATTTGAGGTTCGCCGATGACATTGTAATTCTGTCAGAGACAGCAAAGGACTTGGAAGAGCAGTTGAATGGAAAAACTGGTAGAAGCCGACCTCAGGGAAGATCAGTTTGGATTCCGTAGAAATGTTGGAACACGTGAGGCAATACTAACCTTACGACTTATCTTAGAAGAAAGATTAAGAAAAGGCAAACCTACGTTTCTAGCATTTGTAGGCTTAGAGAAAGCTTTTGACAATGTTAACTGGAATACTCTCTTTCAAATTCTGAAGGTGGCAGGGGTAAAATACAGGGAGCGAAAGGCTATTTACAATTTGTACAGGAACAAGATGGCAATTATAAGAGTCGAGGGACATGAAAGGGAAGCAGTGGTTGGGAAGGGAGTGAGATAAGGGTGTAGCCTTTCCCCAATGTTATTCAATATGTATATCGAGCAAGCAGTAAAGGAAACAAAAGAAAAATTCGGAGTAGGTATTAAAATTCATGGAGAACAAATAAAAACTTTGATCTTCGCCAATGTCACTGTAATTCTGTCAGAGACAGCAAAGGACTTGGAAGAGCAGTTGAACGGAATGGATAGTGTCTTGAAAGGAGGATATAAGATGAACATCAACAAAAGCAAAACGAGGATAATGGAATGTAGTCGAGTTAACTCAGGTGATGCTGAGAGAATTAGATTAGGAAATGAGACACTTAAAGTAGTAAAGGAGTTTTGCTATTAGGGAAGCAAAATAACTGATGATGATCGAAGTAGAGAGGATATAAAATGTAGGCTGACAAAGGCAAGGAAAGCGTTTCTGAAGAAGAGAAATATGTTAACATCGAGTATTGATTTAAGTGTCAGTAAGTCGTTTCTGAAAGTATTTGTATGGAGTGTAGCCATTTATGGAAGTGAAACATGGACAACAAATAGTCTGGACAGGAAGAGAATAGAAGCTTTTGAAATGTGGTGCTACAGAAGAATGCTGAAGATTAGATGGGTAGATTACATAACTAATGAGGAAGTATTGAATAGGATTGGGGAGAACAGAAGTTTGTGGCACAGCTTGAGTAGAAGAAGGGATCGGTTGGTAGGACATGTTCTGAGGCATCAGGGGATCACCAATTTAGTATTGGAGGCAGCGTGGATGGTAAAAATGGTAGAGGGAGACCAAGAGATGAATACACTACGCAGATTCAGAAGGATGTAGGTTGCAGTAGGTACTGGGAGATGAAGAAGCTTGCACAGGATAGAGTAGCATGGAGAGCTGCATCAAACCAGTCTCAGGACTGAAGACCACAACAACAACAACATATGCAAGGAAGTGGCAGGATCATCCGTTTTTGAAACAAAACTGTAGAGACAATGCAGTATTGCAATCAAATGTGTAGATGACACATGCAACACATCCTTTAACAGATATGAATGTTCAAGAAGACTCTACAGAAGTGGTGTTGCATCTCTTGCTAAAGTAGGTCATGGATGAAATTTGACACTGTATTCTTAGGAAAGAATACTGCACTTTGCTACCTATTTGTAACTCATTGTTAGTGTGTTCAAAGTTTGATTCAGATTTTCTTTGAGTATGGTAATATGATTACTCATAAATCATACTGTTTTGAGCTTTATTGTATATTTTATTCTCTGATAAAATAGTCAGTTTCATTTAATTGTGGTTTAATATACTTGTCATGAATAAACTGCAGCTGTTTGTGTTTCATGATAGCATATTATACTGGTTATATAGTAATCACCACCCCCTGACACACATTATAATTTGTAAGACATATCTAAATTTCTTCAGTGGATAACTCTGATATTTTAAGCATCTTTAAAAGTGACTGCAATTACAATTCTTTCATTTTTTTGTAAATTGAAATGTTTCGTTTTTCTTTTTTGTACAAAAATTAGTCATTACATTACCAAGAACTGCAAACACATAGGAACATGCTGTACCTTTAAGATACTAAGTTATCATGAGAGAAATGGAAGATGTTGTCTTACTCTCCTAAATTTAGTGTCTGTATATTTAGTTAATCTTAATATATGTTTCAACTTAACTGCATAATTAGTATATTTACGGTTCATGTTTAGTTTAAAAATATTTTCTGTCGTCTGTTATATTGGACATTACTGGTTCTCTTTATGTTCAGTACCAGTTTATTACATACCAATGACTTTTAAATATTCTATTCCATACTTATCAACAGAAATTACCCCATTATTGTCATTATACAGCCATGTAACTCTTGGGAAGGCACTTATATTGGTGTGTTGTTATCATTCATTAACAATATTACTATACTTGCGGTCTACAATATTTTAGTCTCTCTAACGATTTTCAAAATAGTGTGACAAAAAATGAAATGATTGTATGGCAATATGGGCTAGGTGACCCTATCTGAGACAAAACTCTGTAAGTATTCTTTTAACTTCTGGTATGTGATAGTATTTTGTGGTCAATAGACCTTGAAACTTTGATCAGATGCAGTACTGCAACAGTTGCACAGTTGCCCCAATTAAGTATTTCAAAAAGAGTTTTTATGAAATATCATATGTACAGCTCCTGTCCTTCCATATCTGATTCAGAGGAGTGTTTTTTATATATGTTTATACTTCTTTACATTGTATTACATGACTGTTTCTATTATTTTTAGACTATTGATAGCAATGAAAGTTCTCTTGACTTCACTGTATTCTCAGCTTTACCTTTCCTATCGAAAGATGTTACTCTTGCTTGTCTCACGTTTTCTAGATAGTTACCAGATCTACATTAATATTTCAACATTAGGAGCTCTATATTGTTTGTACATTGATTAACTGCACTTTCTGTAGCCATATGAAAATCAAATGATTTAATACACTTTAAGGATTATGTGTTACATCACCACTGTTATATTAAATATTTTTTACCAGTAACAAACGTAATATTTCGTTACAATTTGTGTTCTGTATTAATAAGTTTTTTTTAATTATGTAGTAAATTCATGGTGGCAAACTGAAAATTGTAATTCAAAACCCTAACTTTTCTCAGATTAAATAGTAAATAATCAATATATTTGACCATTATTATCATGGTTTATTTCACACACTTCAGATTCCTGTTTCACAGTATTATGAATAGTTTTTCTTTTGTCATACTGAATGTATGATTTTATAGCTGATGTTATCTTTAAGTATTTATTTTTTGTAACTTTGGGTGGTGCTGTGGTTGTATAATGTACACTTAAGTATTAACATGAAAATGAAAAACCTGACTGTGAACAATATACAGCCAAGATCTGATTTCGGCTAAACATATGAACAGGAGGTGTTACAGATGTAATAAAACCTTCACTTTTTGTGGAATTACACTGTGATGAGCGATTAAAAAATAAAGAAGCAACTAAACTTTTTACTTCTGCTAAATGAGGATTAAGTCCATTTGGAGTAAGTGGACTGAAATTCCAGTCCAGTCACTTAGTTATTGCTATAAGTGATTACTCTGAATGACTTCAAGTTCCTATTCTTGTGCAAATGAGCCAGCGCTTCTGTCACATTAAATCTTCTTGGACTCACAGTTGTTAAGTTGACATAGCTGACACACTGAGAACTTTTACAAAATCGTATAGGTACTGGACTATGCATTCACACATCTTATGAGTACTTTCTACTGTTTCTTTTTTAATTTTGTTATAATACATAACATAACCATAACATTATTGTAGAAATGTGTTGCAAGTGAGAAGGAAATGAAAGTAACTGAACAGTTTAAACTGGTGGCAGTAGTAGCAGTTTATTCATCTAGAGACAATGTACATTGCATCTGTGATGTCGTCATAAAATACACACACACACAAACATTATGTGTATATATGTACAATATTCTATGCCATACAAAGGTGGTAATGTGGGCAGTCCCTACATACTGTCACATTCAAAATTATACATACAACTTTGATTAGCTAATGAAAACTGCCTCCTTTATCATATTATCCGACAGCTCTGGGACCTTTTGAATATCAGGCAGACAGATTACCTGTCACTGACAATATTTAACATCTTGTGTAAAGCGCCATCAAGACACAGACAACTGCAGTAAACGAAGAAGTAACAGAATGGTGTTTCTTAGGATTAAAAATTAGGGTTTAATGGTTGGGGCAATTGTACATGACATTATATTAGCGTATTACCAACAAAAAGGGAAGTAGACGCCCAAAAAATGCCTGAAAAGATGCTCTGGACCACAGATTAAACAGGAATTGACATTTCCCATGAAAAGGAAGGATTCTTTAAATAGAAATAATATGAGGGAAAACTGGTAAATAGTTTTCCCTTAAAGACGAGTAGACCTATATATTATCTGCATTTATCGTAAATTCACTCGGTTTTTGGGTTTACTAACAACTATAATTAACTATGTATGATGGGCAAACATCTATTAGGCGCACTACAAATGTAGTGGTGTGGACATGTTGAGAATGTGGATCTCACGGGGAGCGTGCAAGGGATAAGTCCCTGCAGACGCACTATCCTCTCTCCCCGCGGTGGCTCAGATGGATAGAGCGTCTGCCATGTAAGCAGGAGATCCCGGGTTCGAGTCCCAGTCAGGGCACACATTTTCAACATGTCCCCAATGAAGTACATAAACGCCTGTCTGCAGCTAGGGTGTCCATTTAATTATCATTTCAACTATAATTAACATGAAAACGTTTTAGGAAACTAGTAATTTCTACCATATGTTTTTATGTTGCTCTGGCCATTGTGGCCGAGCGGTTCTAGGCGCTTCAGTCTGGAACCGCGCGACTGCTACGGTTGCAGGTTCGAATCCTACCTCGGGCATGGATGTGTGTGATGTTCCTAGGTTAGTTCGGTTTAAGTATTTCTAAGTTCTAGGGGACTGATGACCTCAGATGTTAAGTCCCATAGTGCTCAGTGCTATTTTATGTTGCCTTAATAGATATCTTGTTGTGTATCTGCTTCAATTCTTATAGGGAATTACCTACTTTTTAGTTCAACAGATTAAAAGATAATAAGTAGATTTAATTTAAAATTCTTTGTTCACTGCCTTGTAGTACATTGCACCAGTAAAAATGCACCCCCACTGTGAATGCTGTTCCCAAACACGGGAAGAGTTGGTTGACATTCATAAGCAGCTGGAAATCGCCCTGACTACTGTCAAACGATTGACAGCTACTGTGAACTGGTGTGTTGGAAGAGGCTCCCAAGAGTCATGTACCTGAGATACCTGTGCCAGAGGTACCTCAAGTACTATCCTCTCCTGTGGTTACTGTCTCCTCTGCAGAAGGTACAGGGTATGTCATTACCCATCCACTTGACTACAAGTGGCGTGTCAATGGTAGATGTAGGCATCCTGCAAAAGGTGGATGGGGACCAGAGAAGACTGAGGTGTCGTACCGATCCCCGTAACCAACAAGTTTGAGATACTGTCTTTCACAAAACTGAGCCGGCATGACTCACTTCACCTGTTTCGGGGAAACCTGTATTATCCAGTGTCAGAGGAGGCAAACTCGAAAAGGTAGTGGTCTATTAATCATCAGCAATTGAAATTTATGGCGAATGACGGTACCCCTAGGAAAATGGTAGTAAGGGACACGAAAGGACGCCAGATGCACCCAGTCTGTATGCTTGGGGGCCTTATTCAACGTGTTGAAGAGGCTATTCCAGCAGCCATTGGGGGAACAGGATGTATCCAACTGCAAATTGTGGCACACGTTGGAAGAAATGATGCCTGTTATCTGTGCTCCAAAGGCATGCTTGGGTCATTCCAGCAACAGGCAGAGAAGATTGAGAAGATCAGCCTTGTGCATGGAGTTTCAACGAAGCTCACAATTTGCAGCTTTGTCCCCAGAGCTGATTGTGGCCCTTTAGTTCTGCTTAGAGTGGAAGGACTGGACCAAAGACCGAAAGTTCTCTGACAAGTTAGGCTGTGACTTCCTGTACTTACGTCATAGGGCTTAGAACTGTAGGATCCCCCTAAATAGGTAAGATGTGCACTACACATCAGAGGCTGCTACTCAGGTAAGCTGACTATGGGTGCATACAAGGTGTTTTTTTACATTAGGCGACTCTCCATCCAATTCAGATTACCATAGCTACAGGAAACCATGAAGTATAAGTGTAAACTCAAAAGAAATACCTCCTACAGGTTAGAGTATTAAAATTCTAATGGTAAACTGCTGAAGCATTCGTAACAAAGTGCCAGAGTATGAAGCGCTATTGAAAGCAGTGAAGCTCACATAATACTAGGTACAGAAAGCTGGCTGAAATCTGAGATTGGTAGAAGATAGATCTGTGGGGAAAATTTAAGTGTATATCGTTTGACAGAGCACTGAAAGACCTGAGTCGAAACAAGGCCCCTGGAGTAGACAATATTCCATTGGAACTACTGACGGCCGTGGGAGAGCCAGTCCTGACAAAACTCTACCATCTGGTGAGCAAGATGTATGAAACAGGCGAAATACCCTCAGGCTTCAAGAAGAATATCAGTTTAATAAGTCACAGCTGCAAAATACTAACACGAATTCTTTACAGACGAATGGAAAAACTAGTAGAAGCCAACCTCGGGGAAGATCAGTTTGGATTCCGTAGAAACACTGGAACACGTGAGGCAATACTGACCTTATGACTTATCTTAGAATAAAGATTAAGGAAAGGCAAACCTACGTTTCTAGCATTTGTAGACTTAGAGAAAGCTTTTGACAATGTTGACTGGAATACTCTCTTTCAAATTCTGAAGGTGGCAGGGGTAAAATACAGGGAGCGAAAGGCTATTTACAATTTATGCAGAAACCAGATGGCAGTTATAAGAGTCGAGGGACATGAAAGGGAAGCAGTGGTTGGGAAGGGAGTAAGACAGAGTTGTAGCCTCTCCCCGATGTTGTTCAACCTGTATATTGAGCAAGCAGTAAAGGAAACAAAAGAAAAAATCGGAGTAGGTATTAAAATTCATGGAGAACAAATAAAAACTTTGAGGTTCACCAATGTCATTGTTATTCTGTCAGAGACAGCAAAGGACTTGGAAGAACAGTTGAATGGAATGGACAGTGTCTTGAAAGGAGGATATAAGATGAACATCAACAAAAGCAAAACAAGGATAATCGAATGTAGTCTAATTAAGTCGGGTGATGCTGAGGAAATTAGATTAGGAAATGAGGCACTTAAAGTAGTAAAGGAGTTTTGCTATTTGGGGAGCAAAATAACTGATGATGGTCGAAGTAGAGAGGATATGAAATGTAGGCTGGCAATGGCAAGGAAAGCGTTTCTGAAGAAGAGAAATTTGTTAACATCCAGTATTGATTTAAGTGTCAGGAAGTCATTTCTGAAAGTATTCGTATGGAGTGTAGCCATGTATGGAAGTGAAACATGGACGATAAATAGTTTGGACAAGAAGAGAATAGAAGCTTTCGAAATGTGGTGCTACAGAAGAATGCTGAAGATTAGGTGGGTAGATCACATAACTAATGAGGAAGTATTGAATAGGATTGGGGAGAAGAGAAGTTTGTGGCACAACTTGACCAGAAGAAGGGATCGGTTGGTAGGACATGTTCTGAGGCATGAAGGGATCACCAATTTAGTATTGGAGGGCAGCGTGGAGGGTAAAAATCGTAGAGGGAGACCAAGAGATGAATACACTAAGCAGATTCAGAAGGATGTAGGTTGCAGTAGGTACTGGGAGATGAAAAAGCTTGCACAGGATAGAGTAGCATGGAGAGCTGCATCAAACCAGTCTCAGGACTGAAGACCACAACAACAACAACATCGAAAGGACAGGTAAACGGGAAATTGAGGTGGTGTATTTGTTGCAGTAGACAAGAAACTCAAATCCACCAAGACAGAAATTGAAGCTGCATGTGAGACTGTTTAGGCAAGACTCAGTATCAGAGATGGGTGTAAAAAGTTAATTGGATCCTTCTGTCGCCCACCAGACTCATCTCCTGATGTAATTGAAAACTTCAGAGAAAATCTCAGTTCCCATGTATGTTAAGTTCCCCAGTCATACTATAATCATTAGTGGAGACTTTAATCATCCAACAATAAATTGAGAAAATTACAGTTTTGTTAGTTATGGGGGTGGCTACGGCCTTGCCACAGTGGATACACCGGTTCCCGTGAGATCACCGAAGTTAAGCGCTGTCGGGCGTGGTCGGCACTTGGATGGGTGACCATCCAGGCTGCCATGCACTGTTGCCATTTTTCGGGGTGCACTCAGCCTCGTGGTGCCAATTGAGGAGCTACTCGACCGATTAGTAGCGGCTTTGGTAAAGAATACCATCATAAAGACCGGGAGAGCATTGTGCTGACCCCAAACCCCTCCTATCCGCATCCTCCACTGAGGATGACAAGGCGGTCGGATGGTCCCGGTAGGCCACTCGTGGCCTGAAGACAGAGTGCTTAGTTATGGGGGTGATAAGACATCTTATGAAACTTTGCTAAATGCCTTCTCTGAAAACTAACTTCAACAGATAGTTAGGAACCTCACTCATGATGAAAATTTGTTGGAGCTAATGTCAACAAACAGAACTGACCTCTCTGAGGACATCCACATCGAAACTGGGATCAGCGACCACGATGCAGTTGTGGCAACAAAGATTATCGAAGTGCAAAGAACAACTAAAATAAGCAGAAAGATTTTGTATGTTTTGTAAACTGCATAAAAAATCAATGAGGAACTTGAAACGTTCAGCACAGGTCAGGAGCATGTCAAGGAACTCTGGATCAAGTTTAAGACAATAATTGACCACACATTGGATAGATATGCACCCAGTAGAACAGTTCATAATGGGTGGGAACCTCCATGATACTCAGTCACTGTAAAGAAACTTCTAAAGAAACAGAGATTACTGCATAATGGATGTAAAACACAGTGTAGAGCTCTAAACAGAGAGGTGCTGAATGAAACGCTTTTGGTTGTCAAGAGAGCAATGTGTGATGCCTTCAGTGACTACTGTAGCAGAATATTGTCAAATGACATTTCACAAAATCCAAAGAGATTCTGGTCATATGTGAAGGCTGTTAGTGATACCAAATTTGGTGTCCACCCCCTAGGGAATGAGAAGGAACTGAAATTGAGGGTAGCAAAACACAAGCTAAAATTCTGAACTCCGTTTTTAAATGTTCCTTTACAAAAGAAAACCCAGCAGAATTTTCCTAATTTAATCCTCGTCCCACTGAAAACAGAAATGAAATAAATATTAGTGTTGAGAGACAGCTGAAACCGTTAAAACTGAGCAAGGCTCTAGGCCCTGATGGAATCCCTATCAGATTCTACACCGAATTTGCAGCTGGGTTAGCTCCTCTCCTCACTATAATCTATCACAGATCCATCAAACAAAAAGCCACGCTGAGTTCTTGAAAAAAGGCACAGATCACATCAATCTAAAAGAAGGGTAGTAGAAGTAATCCAAAAAACTACCATCCAATATCCTTGACATCAATTTGTTGTAGAATCTTAGAACATATTCGGAGCTCAAACTTAATATCTTAAACAGAATGACCTCCTCAATGCCAACCAGTGTGGTTTCCGAAAACATCGATCTTGTGAAACCCATCTCGCTCTTCTCTCACATGACATAGTGAAAGCTTTGGATCAAAGCAGCCAGTTAGATGCAGTGTTTCTTGATTTCCAAAAAGCAGTTGATTCAGTACCACAGCTACACTTATTGCCAAAAGTACAATCATATGCGGTATCCAGTGAAATTTGTGACTTGATTGAGGTCTTTTTGGTAGGGAGGACGCAGCATGTTATCTTGGATGAAGAGTCATCGTCAGATGTAGAAGTAACTTCTTGTGTGCTCAGGGAAGTGTGCTGGGATGCTTGCTGTTCATGTGTGTTAATGACCTTGCAGACAATATTAATAGTAACCTCAGACTTCTTGCAGATGATTCAGTTATCTGTAGTGATGTGCTATCTGAAAGAAGCTACATAAATATTCAGTCAGATGTTAATAAGATTTAAAAGTGATGCAGAGAGTGGCAACTTGCTCTAAATATGGTACAAAACTTTGTAGGGTTATGAAATGGAATGATTACATAGTTTCAGGCATGGGTAAAAGCACTTAGTAGATTTCAGTTTATTGGTAAAATACTGCGGAAAGGCAGTCAGTCTACAAAAGAGATTGCTTGCAAATCACTTGTGCGAGCCATCCTAGAACATTGCTCAAGTGTGTGGGACCTGTACGTGATAGGACAAACAGGGGATATTGAATCTACACAGAGAAGAGCAGCATGAATAGTCACAGGTTCGTTTAATGATAGGAGAGGGTCCTAAAGATACTGAAGGAACTGAAATGGCAGACTCTCGAAAACAGACGTAAACTATCCAGAGAGATCTACTGACAAAGTTCCAAGAACAGGCCTTAAAAGATTACTATAGGAATAAGCTACAACCCCCTGCATATCACTCACAAGGGATCGTGAGGATAAGATTAGAATAATTACTGTATGCACAGAGTCATTCAAACAATCACTATTACCGCGGTCCATACGTAAATGGGCCAGGAAGAAATCCTAATAACTGGTACAATAGGACATACCCTCTGCCATGCACCTCACGGTAGCTTGCAGAGTATAAGTATAGATGAAGATAACATTGTTTCTTATAGATGTTCAGGGCAAGAGACATAGAATTTCTATCCCTCTGATCAGTATTGATCAACAAAGATGAAGTTGAAGAGATGTTAAAGAAGAATAGAAAAAATTGTTAGTGTTCGTCGGATCGCAGAACAGAATTATTGTTGGAAGTGCAGGAAGAAGGGAAGAATTCTTGACTTGAAGACAGAGAAAGCATTGGAAGTCAATAGGTGCAACTGTCGTCTGACTAAAATAAAATTCAGTTTATGGTACATTGTAATACAATATCGGAAAACTGAGATGAGGAGTCAGGATAGGGTCGATGAAAAACTGTTTCGTTCCATAGGAGTCTTGAAAAATTCCAGTCGACTTCCATGTACGTAAGAATAATGAAGTGAAAACGGATCGAATAGCGGTTGTGAGACAGGAGAAATCACAACAAAATTATTCTGAAAGGGAGAAAAATGATTTAAAACGAACGAAGCGTTGCCCTGAGCCACCGTAGATTAATGTCACAAGGAAAAGGGGAAACTGAGTCGTTTTCGGCAACGTTAATGATTCATGTAGGAACCATTCCATGTCAGTGAAGAATGGAAAGATACTTCAAAATTTTAATTTTTCGGATGTTAAATATGTTACCACTAGCAACAAGACAGAGAGAAATAATTCACTAAAACCATGAACAAGAAAATGGTTGATACTTACTTACGTATTTTCTCTTTTACAACTGGAAGGAGGGGAACAGTTTATCATAAAAAGTATTAATTATAGTGGTCTATGCACCATCAGAAGCTATACCATTGGAGCGCCTTCTATACGCGGCCGAGTTCAGTGCTGTCAAAGGGACGCACATCTACGTAGCTTTTTATAGATGACAGTGCAGAGGAAACAAACTAGGAGGTGGTAGGAAGGTGGGAGAGGTTTATCATGTGCGTGTGTTACTCGATGCTGTGTTCATTTATTGTTGATTTTGGATAATGTATGTTCGGAGTAATTACTGCAGACTTTCGTGAAGAAACATGTTCAGCAAAAAAATTCACGCAGACGTCAAGAAGTCGACTCAGAAAGTCCAGGATTTGAAGAAAGATTCTGCTACACGTTTGAAGCATCTCAGAATTGTACTGGGTAAGTACAGGAGGGACAGAGGTTTCGTCTGGCTAGACCAGTACAGTGTTTTGCCTGGAGCACCTTCACAGTTACACAGGAACAACTATTTGTTAAGATCGTTGTTTCAGCTCTTCAGGGACGCTGTATCATACATAGTGCAATAAATTCTCAGATTATTAACATCTTGTAAATTCATTAGTGTCACACCACCCTACTTGAGAATGTTAGCACAGACGTTTCGACAGTTAACAATGATCCGAGCTGATGCAGCATTTATTGTTATTGGTGAAACTTGTTTTCGTCGGTCTATTTATTGCTGGAATGTTGCATGTCACTAACATATAAACGTCATCAGGCGTAGCCCTGTGATTGTTTTTGATATGTCATTTAATGCAGATTTCTTGTTTTGTTCCATAAACTTCATCAGGCGTAGCACTGTGATTGTTTTTTGACATTTAATGCGACTTTTCTGTTTCGTATTATCCTCAGCCGTTATCATCAACCTTGAATCCTTCAATCGTGATAAAACATGATTTATTGCCGCCGCCGCCGCCCCCCCCCCCCCTCTCCGCCTCCCCCTCTTTTCCGTGGCGATTGAGCAAATTTCGAATGGGGAGAAGGACATTCAGTGTTTCTCATCTCACTTGACTGCTCCCTAACAAATTTTCAGTAGTTTTATTTATTTGACTAGTTTATTGGAAAGATACACCCTCTCTCACCATTTTTCATTTATTTATATGTTTGTCACTTCATACATTATCAAGGTAGAAGTAATGGAGAAGTGTAAGCCAGTTTTGAGGTCTCGAGAGACTTGTTTCTTGAATACAGAACTGAGAAACTGTGATGCGAAAAGATTTACATTTCTGTTTGGATTTCTTATTGTTCACATAAAGCAGTGCAAATAGGGAATTCTGTAGAAGTGAGTGCAAAATCATACCCTATTATAGATGACATTTACATTAAGCTTAATTAGTGACAGCATTTCTGCATTCAGTCAGTGAGATATAGTTCTCTAGCTTTCATATCTGTGAAAGTGTGGTATTGGTTTTTTCTTGTTGCTGTGTCCGTAAAATGGATGTAAGTGTGTAATTATATCATGTTATTGGTTGTAGTTGATATCGTCTCTGACATACCACCATAATTGTAACTGTTCTAACATACTGGTTAAAACTATTAAGGAAATTAACACTAGCATGGAAGGTTGCCCATGTTTTTGTTCACAGTTGAGAAACATTGAAGGATATAAACACTATTAAAACTTATCCATGCTAGCCTTGTTTATTTCATAGAATTTGTTTCTGATGTTTTTAGTAAACATGCCTATTTTGGAGATCAGTGACATTATTGTTGATGAGTATTGCATGTAAAAGAGTTCGTAAGCTATTTATTATGTTTTTGGGCTATTTATTTTATCTATTTATTTGTATATTCATTCACACGGGGATCATCTGAGAATTAAATAAGATATATTGTCATAATACGATGAAAAATAAATATGTATACACACATAAATATAAATGATGTGTTTACAAGATTGGACAGGTGCTCAACCTTGGCGTTGTTGAAGGGCTTACCATGGTGTTTGCGTGACATGATTTAGGAAAACTACAGAAAACGTAGATCAGTGTGGTTGAAAAGAGCCAAACTCCATCCTCCTGAATATGAGGTTGCCAGTGCATTAACAACTTCACTGCCTCATTTGGTTGGTCCCTAACGTACAGTGGTCTTTTATTCATACACAATTTACATATGATATTTTATAATGTAAAAAGAGTTTTGCTTCATTTCTACCAAGCGAGACGGCACAGTGATTAGCACACTGGACTCGCATTCGGGAGTTCCTTTTACGTCCTTCCATAATCCAAGGGGGCCGATGGCTTCGTTGTTTGGTCCCTTCCACCAAATCAGCCAATGAACCACCATTATTTCTTCACAGTTCTCTACACTGTTGCTGCACTCGCAGTGAACATCTACTAGTGACTACAGAACACAAACGTGCTGCCATGCCGCATGCATTCACTTCAGTGTGTGTGGAAAAAGACAAGTTAGATATATAACAACACTGAATAGCAGTGAAGTCAAGAATGGTTTTACAGTTCAATTTGATCCATGGGTGCACGTATTTGGAATGACTTTGATATAAGCAAAAACATTGACAGCAATTTTATGTCATTGGCTGAGAGAAAAATGAAGTAAACCTGCTTACTTATGAAATACAGGCCTGCTTAGTGGATATTGCACATTGCACAAACATACCTTCATTTCCCCTTGCAAATTCAAACTACTACATTAAATATTTAATGTAAGTTTGGAGAATATAAAGAGAACCTCTTAAAGTTCAATATTGATGTATTTTTTATGCCCCTGTAGAATCTGTTCTAGAATTTTTTGCCACAGTACTTACTGGAATGTAGCAGGTTTCCTGTTTCATTAAATAGACTGGTAACTGTAGTGAATTTCACAAAGGTAGAATGTTAGCGCTTCTTTTTATGTGAAGTAAGGAGTGTCATAAAATAAGTATGATGGCTCGTAAAATGCAAATGGGATTATTTGCAGTTCGTGAGGCTTCCTTAATGTTTTCTCGTTGAGAAGATGATTTGGTATTTAGAATGTAAGACTCATGTGCAGAGATATCATACTATATTGAACATATTGGTGTAACATACATTCTTATCAGATTATGGTTATCATTGTTACAATCAAAATCTGTTGTTCCCTATTTTCCTGAATGTGTGTAGCTTTTGCTTTGGGGGTCGGAAGGGGAGGTGCGGGGGGCATGAGTGCAACAGTAAAACTGAATACAGTATCATTGCTGTCATATTTTAACTGTTTAGCAGTAGCTGTAGCTGTGTAAGGAAGTTGAGAATGTATATGAGGCAAAATGAGAGGAATAATTTCTTAATGGAGATATAGTCTAATTGTACTGCAGTTGATGGTTTGGGATCCCTTGCTCATTTAAGTCATCTTTTAAGAATACTCATTAGTGAAGAGTACTGTTATCGGTAACAACCTTTCTTGCTTTTTACAATATGCTGCTTCTGCTTTACATTTAACTGGTGTGATTGATTTGTTTATGCTGTCTTCAATTCATAGAAGACTTGGTAGCTGCTGCAGTACAGTTTTTGGTCTCCTTGATGATTCAGTTGTGTGATATACTTTTCCAAATACAGGTCATTTCTGGAATGTTTCCTATATGTTCCCATTTTGTACTTTTGTCCTTGTTGATTGATGTTTTTTTTTCATTGGTGCTTGTCTGATAACTGGTGAGTACGAATAGCGTGTTGATGCTTTCCGAGGTTGTAACTATTACTTTTAGGCTAGTTCATCACATTGTTCTTTTGAGTTTTCTTATCTGTGGATTCAGGTAGTTGTCACAGGATATCTATATGCTCAGTCCTGACCTGCTTCCTTTCTTTCATTTGTAGTTCACATTTCTTATGCTTCCTTGCTCTGACACTGTTGTGATGGTTAGTAACCCTAATGCCGATTTTATTGAATTGTCATATTATGTAGTACTGACACTTTTGCCTCATGACATTCATCAGGGAATTATCATAGTTATTTTCCAGGTACGACAAATTATTATTTAAAAATTTTTTATAGTTAAAACTGGTATCCTAAATAAAAAGCTATAAAAATGACAGCAAAAGGAATATTATTTTTACTATAAAAAATTCTTTCTGTTCCTGTGCCAGCAGTAGTACTTCTGCCATATGTATAACATATTTGTCACTAAAGAGCTTCCAACTTTATAAGGTGGACAGACAAGTGTACTGATTGTTGATGTGTATGCTATTGGTTTTCAGTGCTACATTTTAACTTCATATGTTTTAGTTATGATTAAAAAACACTTATTGTTGGACATTTTAAATGTGTTTAATGAAGTATAATGTATTGGAAAACTTTAATATAGACAGGCGGTTACATATTGTAGAACTTGAGAAAAGTCAGCAGAAACTTCTGTAACAAAAATATAAATTTCAGGTTTTTGCCTTCCATAGAAGTAGTCTAAAGAAGGCGTCTCTCAAGATTCAAACCTTTTTTTTTTTTAAATTTACTGTTGAGTTTTCCTACAAGTATTTGTTAATTAAGGGAACTTCTTTACTATTTCATATCATGATTATTATCAATTTATTTATTGGGGCTGACCAGAATCACATTAAGCCTAGTTGACATAAGCAGTGAGGTCTCCTTCCTCTGTGCCCATAATTCCTCATTACTGTTGACCCGACTTGTTTGCGGTCCTCTGTCAATGGAGCAGTGCACCTAGTTTTCAGCTGTTCATTTTGTTTTATTGTGGTTGTCACTGTAGTTTTTGGAAGAGGTATCTGTCAAAAGGAACTTTGTTTTATATTTCTAATGTTGGAGGTCTTATTTAGTTACTGTAAATCAGGCCAGTATTATTGTTAATCTTATTGGCTGTTTTAGCTACCTAAACAAAGTTCACACACGAATCATTCAGTTAACTGTCTTACAGTAGTGTATTTTTGTGTGAATCACACCTTCACGTTAACGTTGTCAGATGATTGTTGAATGATTTGCGAGTAACAAAATGTGATATTCGAAAACAGTAAACAGAATGTCATTTAAATTTCCATGATAATAAACAAATGTATGCAATGATGCCATCTCTTGCAAATAAGCATTTCGTTCCACATTTTTTGTTGGTCTACCAAGCAGGAACCAGTGCGTTCTGTCTTGGAATAGCTAGTTAGTCAGAAGAGTGGGAAAAAGCCTCACTGATTGATCATTACAGTGCTGCTGTAGATCACAGGCATGTTTTGACTTGATATGGGAAACAAATCTCCTAACACCGTCTACAGTGGTTTGCATATGTCTCCAAAGTCGACACTTTTTGAACAATTGACCGAAAGTTACACATCTGATTTACATTAGAAAGATCAGGTTAAATTGTGGAAAAGTTAAGGAGTTGTGGATGTTAGGGTTGACGGAGAGTAACTGTTACCAGGAACACACTGCAGTTCTAAACTGTCTTTGATCTTGCGTAGGATTTTCTGTTTTGTGAATGGTCTTTTGGCATTAGATCCATGTTTTTAACAAGCAAGCTTACAACTGTTATCCAGCATTTACAGTTAAATTTTCCACAGTTTTTATGCTGGAATGATTCTCGTAGAGAGACTGTCGTCACTTTTCTGACCAGTGCTCATCTAAATGAGGTAAAGCCAATCTCCATTGACTTTGATGTTGATGTGATCATTTTATTATTTATTCATTTATGTACCCAAGGATCATCTCACATTGATTTAGGATTTATCATAGTAATATAGGTTGCTTATAAATTACCCCCAGTTCCTGAGAGGAGCCCCATGAAAAACAAATGATCATAGGACAATGAAACTTTATGAAAGCATTCGTGAGGACATGCAGAAGAGAAATAATGAATAAAGCATTGAAAGAAACACATTTTAATTTGCAAACGTTGCTCAATGTCATAACAGCTTGGAACCGCACTAAAGATAACATTTCACATTTGTTCCGAGCAACTTTTTGAACAAGGGACCATGGAATGCTCAGCTGTTGTGATAGCTTGGGCACTCCTCAAGGATCGCACATTGTGTCCAGCATTCACAGCCATGGCAATAGTAACTTCTTCAACAATTTGTGGCACAATTGACCTTTGGCTTCTCCAGAGAAATATCGAAATTGCCAGTTAACTTGAGCTTCAGAATCCTTCAGTCCTGGAGCAGTTAGAGGATCTCTCTGTATTCCTTTAATGTGTCGATACGCAGAAAGAGCATAATACTATTGCTGTTGATTTGATAAAACATTTTTACGAATATAGCTCTGGTCACAGACTGAAAATGTAATGCACACTGATGCTTGTGTTTAAACTCTGTGTTGCCATACCATTACAGGCACCTAACTGCAAGTCATGATACTAACACTACTAGCAATGCAAATCCTGCATCACTCAGTCTGAACATGATTCCTATAAAGTTGGGTAACCATACGGGAAATAGTTTTCTGTGTACACTAGCACAAGTAGTGAATGTTTATTTATATCCACCCAGTATAACGAAAGTAATTAACTCAAAATACACACACACACACACACACACACACACACACACACACACACACACACACAGAATATATAAGCATGCTTTTATGAGGATAGGATATGTGGTCAGCCTGGCCTTGATGAAGAAACCATCCCAGCATTTGCACCCCAGATAACTTTATAATAAGAATATACTTCTGCTTTTCATTGTTGCACACACAAAGGACACTTGCTGTTGATTCTTGGACCGTGAACTTGCAGCCTTAGCCCTTGCATTAACTCCAGTCTGTTTTCTCTAACCATGCTTATTTTTCATGACAGGGATTTAGATTGCTTCATAGTATTTTTTTAAATACTATCTAGCTTAATAAGGCAGACAAGGCATTTTGCAGATGTTCGAAAAGTAGCTGTTTAATATTCTTTCGCAAACTGGTAAAACACTACCTATCTGAATAGGTATTGTACTTGAGTCCTATGGTGCATAGGAAGGACTTTGAGCAAATGATTACCACACACATATATGGATCTATAAAAACAGGAAACTTCTTAGCCACTTCCAGTGTCTGTCCCAGAGAGAACATTGGCTGTGCATTACTTTGCTTTACTACCAGGTTTCTTCTGTGGGCTTTCAGGTTGTAGGTTTCCTGTCTAACCTAGTGATGACCTGCAATTATGTTTGGAGCCATAACACTGCCAGGTAGTTACAGGTGTGGGGCTTCCAGTTACATTTTATGGTCAATAAATGTGGTTTCCTCCCTAAAGTTGTTTTATACTTCCTCACAAAGTGCAAATGTCACATGTTTGAGTCTTGTCAAGTACAAGTTTTAAGATCTAGGAAGTTTCCATATTAACAGTGTAAGGTCCATAGTAAGGGGACCTGTTCAGTGTTTCCTCTTTGTAGAGAAATTTTCCCTCGTGAAACCTGAGTTTCTCCTAGCATACAAAATGTTCAAAAAGCTTACAGGAATGCAGTCGAGTGACATCTTCGACAACTGCTGATATCTCAATGGGTGAACATTCCATTATTTTCAGGATATGGATGCAGTGAAAGAGCGCTGTACAAAACAATTTAAATCCTCAATAGGTAGGGCTACACCAACAGAAGACCATTTCTGCAGAAGCTGTATCATGGTTCTTGGTCAGCACAGCCCCACCACCCTACTGCAGTGTACAGTGCTCTCTTGTAATGCAACCTTGAAGCTGATAGGGTGTTCACATGTTGAAATGTTGGAGGTTGTTGAAGACATCACTCAGTGGCATTCCTGTAAGTTTGAAGTTTCTCTCTGTACTTCTCTTCTGACCATGTCATTTGTATCTGACAATTGGGTTAGGGGAAGAGTTAGAGGAATATGCAAAAAATATTGGCTTTGAAAAATTGACAGAGAAATCTGTGTGTGTCTTGCTTTCTTGACTTGAAATTAAGGAGCAGCGTTGTATCTGACAATTGGGTTAGGGGAAGAGTTAGAGGAATATGCAAAAAATATTGGCTTTGAAAAATTGACAGAGAAATCTGTGTGTGTCTTGCTTTCTTGACTTGAAATTAAGGAGCAGCGTTGGAGTGTTAAAATAAGGTTACATTCCTAGTGTTTGTTTTCTGATAATAAACTTAATGGTTGCTGTGCTGAAGGAATTTGAAATTTTGCTTTCTGAATGCATTTATTTAAAAATGTTTGTAGCAATTACGGTGAAGAGACACGTGTGATAAATTCTTTGTGTGATTCCCAGCTGTTTATGGTTGCACATTTTGCAAGTCTGTTAGGCCACTGGAGGGGGGGGGAGGGGGGGAGGGAAGTGCAGTCCACTGTTATACTAGCTGCATGTACACTTAAGATCAGCCCAATTCACTCACTTTACATTGTATTAGGAGCCCATACTTGCTGTTACCAACATCTCCTCGAGATTCAACAACAGTGAATTCTGTGTTGTAGGTGGCTGAAAGATGTGCTATGGCTTGCCCATCCAGGAACAGTTTCCGAGTTACCATCTGTGAACAAGATTCATGCAATGAGTTGCTTTCCAGAAAATTTTGTGGCGAATATTAATATTTTACACAGAGATGTAGTAAATTACTAACTTGACTGTTTAGGAGGGTCTGAACGGTTTTAGGTTTGATAAATTTTAGAAAATTAAGTGTGGAAAAAATGACTGTACATTGTTATCGGTAAATATTTAGATGAGGGTCACCATTTTAATCTGATGTATGACAATATTTGAAAATTTGACCACACCACTGACTGTTATTTTCTTTGACACTATCTAGAGAAATGATCCTGTATCCTGCTCCTCTAATCTGGCCTCTTTGTCAAAGAGTCTATCCTCTTTAGTGAAGACCAGCCTGTTTTCCTGGAGATTCCATTTAATGTGTTAGAGAGAGAAGATAATATTTAATTGCTCCAATTTTCTGAGTGGCCTCTAAACTTGAAAGGAAACACATCAAGCATCCTCCTTCTTCTTCTTCTTCTTCTTCTTCTTCTTCTTCTTCTTCTTTTTTTTTTTTTTTTTTTAAGTAGGTATGATGATCAGATCTGCTGGGGATTTTTCCAAGATTCCATTTTTGTCTGCAAACCTTATGTAGTTCATTTTTTGTTACTTTTTTGTAAACATTTTCTTTATACTGTTTCATTTTTGATTTCGGCTTCTTTTGCAAATATGGTGAAAATGGCCAATCTTGTTGAACATCTTTTGCTCTGGCATTGCTTCTCATAGGCAATTGCTTCTATTATTGTCCATTTCTTCTTAGAAAACTGACAAATTATCTCCTATCATTTACATCAATACCCATTTTTAAAAAAATTCTGTATAGTTTTGGCATGGCTTCTTTTTGTCTCCATATTTAATTATCCAGATTAAATTGCTTGACTTATTTACTTGCTTTCTCTGAGATCAGATGGTGTCAGTTCCTTCATTTTCCTCCTTATTGTATTGACTAAGATGCGCAACAGTGTCTTTAAGAAATATGATAGAAAAGTAATTGTTTTGAGGCCTATATTATGAAATGCTTTTCATTCTTTTGATTGGCCAATGAGAGGAGTTTTTCTGTAGCTGAAACTTCCACATAATTCATAACAGTTTTAACAAACAGGACTGCATTAACTGCATCAAGATTACAGTGTTTACCTATATCAAGTGTATAATAATAACAATATGAAAATTATAGTTGAGAACGAGGGGAACTTCTCATCGCACCCAACCCCCCCCCCCCCCCCCCCCCCTATCATCTCATTTTAGTGGTGAAATGGCACAGTGGGTAGCCAGTCAAAAACTGAACACAGATCAAGCATGAAAACAGAGAGGTGTACTGGACTGTGAAAAAAGAAGAAAACTAGAAACAGCAAATGGTCCAACCTCAAGATGTGCAACAGCGAGCAGATTACAAGATAACTCTGGCGTCATGGTTCTGTGGTAACACTGTTGGACTGCAAAGTGGAAGATCCGTGTTCAGATCTTGCACCCCCTCCCTTTTATTTAACAAAATTATGACCTACTCTGTCTGTAGTCTCGGCAATTGGGCAATTGTCACACTATACATTGGTTATAGAATATGAATCGTGTGGTAAGAATATATTGTCGTAAGTAAATGTGATGTATTGTGAGAGCAGGCGAGTTACCCTATAGACCTGTCACAGAAATAAAAACGACAAATAAACGAGTGTAAACTATATTACAGCAAAGGAATTCAAGAGTCAAATCATCCAAAATGGAAGTCAAGAGGCATAAATGTGGTACTTGTGTAGAAGAAAGGAGGTTCGTACATCTGGAGGTCATGAGACTATTCAAGTTTGCTCAATGTTGCACATCTTAAATGTGAACCTTTCACTGTTTGTATTTTGCTTCTTTTTTTCACAGTTCTGTACACCTTCTTTTTTCTTTTCACACTTGATCTGTGTTCAGTTTTTGACGGACTATCCACTGTTACCATCTTACCATTAAATCTGAGGAGGGTGTGATGGGGAGTTTTCCTTGCCCCTTGTCAGTAGTTTCCAGTAGGGTTTCATTATAAATTAGCTCATCTCCGTAATATAAATTGCGCATGTATTATTTCCAATATTGAAGATGTCCCTATTACCTGTTATATATATGTGTGTGTGTGTGTGTGTGTGCGTGTGTGTGTGTGTGCGTGTGTGTGTGTGTGTGTGTGTGTGTGTGTGCAGATGGATGTGTGTGTGTGAGTGTATACCTGTCCTTTTTTCCCCCTAAGGTAAGTCTTTCCGCTTCCGCTCCCGGGATTGGAATGACTCCGTACCCTCTCCCTTAAAACCCACATCCTTTCGTCTTTCCCTCTCCTTCCCTCTTTCCTGATGAAGCAACCGTTGGTTGCGAAAGCTTGAATTTTGTGTGTATGTTTGTATGTCTATCAACCTGCCAGTGCTTTCGTTTGGTAAGTCACATCTTCTTTGTTTTTAGATATATTTTTCCCAAGTGGAATGTTTCCCTCTATTTTATATATTTATATATATATGGTTATAATAAAGGGAAACATTCCACTGTTCTCAGTTGATGTAGAAATTTTTCTTTGTAGTTAGCTCATGTGATGCATGGAACATGTTCATCAACAGTATTTCCATTGTTGTTTACCTGTATTTGCTTCTATCTTTGTTTTTATATTGTCCTTTTTAAAACTCCAGCTTATTTCGCAATGTTTACCTAAGTTCTCTGCCTATGTCTTTTTTCTGCCGTGTTTAAAATCTCATGAGTGGTGCTAAGTATCTTTGATTCTAGCTTAATTTTTCCTGACATCCTATTTTATGTTTTGACAATACATTGTTCTCTTTCTGCACAAGGTTCACCATCTTCACAAATAATGTCTATAGCGCCCATTTCTTCCTCAGGGTATTTCTTTACCTTTAGTCCTTTTAGGTGCCACCTCTTTTGGATCACATCTTTGATTGCAGTTGGCAAAACATAACCAAATATTACCACATATAAAAATAGCTGTGGCTGTGCTTTGATGTTTTGTATTGATAATTCACTTTAATGTTAACCTATTGTGTGTTTTCAGCTTCCCGTATACACCTATTTTTTATAGGCACTTCTAAGAATATCTATTGTTTATTGAGAACTGTGATAGTAAATTTTGGTGAACTAAGGAAAGATAACGCATTGTTTGTTAAGTTTTGTAAATTGTATTTTCTCCATGGCATAATGTTAATTTACTTTCAGATGTCATGAAGAAACACTAGAAACGAGATCTAAAGCTTCACTGTGTTTTTGGTGCAACACACACACACACACACACACACACACACAGCTGTGTTTAAAATTGCATATGAGGAAATACATAATTTTTTTCTTTTTGCAGAACATGTCGATGTCGAGGAGGCAAAAACTTTCTTTGAGAGCAATTTCAGTCACATCTACTGCATCCTTTATGACAGTTTTGTAGCAGCTGAAGCAAATCTGAAGCAGAGAGGTTGGTACAAAATACAGAATCCATTCTATAACTCATTATCTGGGTATACGGAACATGTGTAGTGTATGTGTTAAAATAATAGTTCGGCATCAGGTGTATGTCGTGTGTGTGTGTTTAAAACTATAGCAAACTATTACTGCAACATTAAAATCTTTTGGTGAACAACTCTCAATCTGTATCCAGACATCTGTGAAGTATGAAAAAATAAATGGGTGCTCTCAAGCACTTATGAGTATTCTGTGGAAAAGGAGGTTGGTTACAATCTGGTGTAGTAAGCTACTGTGGGAGAACACATTTGTTACCATGTGTGTAAAAGGCAAATAGTGCAAATAAACAAAACTGTTTGATTTTCTGACTGAAGGTAATGCTGTGAAATAGTTCAGTTCACACTTAACAGAAAGAAAGCAAAGAGTAGTATTAATATCATGTCAAGGAAATTATTTCTGTACAGAAAAATGATTTCACGGGAAGACACACAAGGTACCATTTTAAGCCCAATCATGTTTCAATTTCACACAGTTGATTTATATTTAAATGTAACTTAAGATTCAGTTCATTTGCTGATGACACACACATTCTCATTCCAAGTAAAACTACAGAACAAATTCCTCAAAGAGGCAGTGATACCATTAATAGCTTAGAACATTGGCTGGATCTAAATCGGTTAAAACTAGACACAATTAACCCAGTTTAAAACTATATAGTAAAAATCAAGTAAGTAAAATTATCCACAATTAACCCAGTTTAAAATTATGTAGTAAAAATCAAGTGATTAAAATTATCCATATAAGCCAGGATCTTAAGGAAGTCAATGCTATCAAATTCCTGGTGAGATTTTTAGAAAATAAAATAAGCGTAATTTTTAGACACAAATTTATTAGCAAATTAAGTGTCTTGGATTCACACTCAGAATACTTCCCTGCAGAAGTGATGTGGACACAAGAAAATTTGTCTGTCACAGCTGCTTTGAGTCTGTTGTAAGGTACAGAATTATTTTTCATGGGAATATAAATTGTGCAAACAGAATATTATTATCAACAGGAGAAAATTATTAGGATATGAATAATTAAAAAATATGTGTAATTAAGGGAAGGGACCATGCAGCCCACTGTTTGGGACATGGGGGGGGGGGGGGGGGTCAACTGGTGGCCCGCGGGCTGGATCTGGCCCACGACTGGTGTCAGTGCGGTCCATGGAAGAAATCTGTGGGAGAATTTTGCAGCAGCTATTTTTAAGACAGCTACTGCAAAATGTTGTACATAAAGAAACAATCGTCACAGTGTGTAAATAACTGTAGATGAACTGGGATGAACATAAAATGAGTGTACTCTCAAAAACGTGTATTTTGAAGCATAATATGTCGGCTTGGCATGTCTGGAAAGATGTGCCATTCATATTCATATCTGTGAGGTTGCCCTTGCCTGGTTTAGGGGGTTTACATGTTTTAGCTATTCTGTGTATTTACTGTTATGAACAGTTTATCTTTGTTTATAGGTATTTAGAATTATTATTAGGAAACAATTGTAAACATGTATACAATACCATAAAAAAGAAAATTTCAAGTTTTATTTTTACAGATTGAAACTCTATGCTCAGACTCTAAGGTACATGGCTGATGAAAAATTATAATCAATCAAAAAAGAAAATTTTCAATAGTGTGGAACTAGAATTTGCTGCAAAGACAATACATGCCTTCCTTGTGCAATCCAAAAGTGAAAAGTTCACAGTGGAACAACAGTAAGAAATAAGATAGATCGCTAATCATCACGTAGAACTGGCACTGAATGCAGACAGGCTCATTTTAAAAGTATGTTTACAAGTAGACTAAACTAACAGGCTGAGTCTTTAAGGTACAGACAACAACCCCCCCCCCCCCCCTCCACACACACACACACACACACACACACACACACACATATTAATATATGTATAATTCACACAAATGTAGCCACTGTCGTTTATGGGAGCAGTCAGACCTTAACATCCAGAGGTGACAGTGGCCATGGTGTGTGTGCACGCGCGCGCGCGTGAGCGAGAGAGGGGGGAGGGGATATGTCTGAAGGAGGGCAGAGTAGCTCAATCTATGTGTATTTGTCCAGCTGCAGATTCTTACAATTATAGTTGAATTATCTCTGCAGATTAATATGATAACCTTGTTCTGGTGGCTATACATTAGTATTAATCTGGTTTTTTGATTCTATGTTTATGTCTCAATGGTATTACTTATATTGCTGACCCACCTGCACATTAAATCAATGATTTATATCTGTACATAAATGAGATAATAAAATTCTGATCTTGCATAACTTATAATATAAAATATTGTCACAGAAGTTGAGGAATAGGGAAGTCATACAGCTTCTTGAACCAAGATGCACAACTTAGGATGCAAACCAAACATACACATGGGTATAGGTTACTTAATCAGTTGCTGCAGTCAGATCCAGTGGGCCAAATTTCCCTGAGATATTGGCTCCAGCTCTGTCTTTCTGTTGTTCTTCACTTCCATCCATTCAGCAGTCCTCCTTACTGTAAATTTTTTGAAGCAGTCTATTCACTGGGGTCAGGGATGTCCCATAGGTCTGGTGCTAGTCATTTTGACATTTCACACTTTTTGGTCACTGGCTGTGTGGCAAACAAACAACGTGATTTGCCCATTGTAGGTGTAGCACTTCCATTGTCGTTAAAAGTAGCACCTACTGCATGCAGTGTTAAGGATCATCTGTGCACAGTATCTGCATTAGCTCTTATTTGCATTTCAAAGCCAGTACGTTAGCCATTCTGATTTGGTGACGTCCTTATGTACCCTTTAGGTTGATACTCCTGGCAACACAGGACTCACACTGCTGATGCTTGAGCTGCTAAATCCCGTAACATACCAGGGAGTAGATGCCCATCTTCTTGGGGCATCAGGACTCCCGGCACACTGATTGTGCCAGGTGCCCTTTGTTGTGGCTCCATGGAGCCCATGTGGAGACCTCTTGATCAGAGTAAATGTTATCAGGACAGACATTTTGCACAAAAATGTGTCAAATTAAACTGGAACAATGGTCACCGCATCAGGCATGTCAAAGACATTTTGATGCAGACACCCCTTACTGCTTTCCCTAATCAGGGTGCCCTGTGGGTAGAGGAAGAAGCCAGATGTCTGGAAGCAAAACAATTTATCCAATATTTACAGTGTGCTTGAACTGATGGGGATACTTTCATTGTGACAAAGCTGTTATTTTTTGTGGAACATACTAAAGGCAAATTTGGAGAAGTTGAGTCTTCGGAAGAAACGTGCAATGAATCACTACTGATTAAAGCCTCCTCAGCTGCACAGTCTACAGGCCATCAGACATGTGATCTTCTGGGTGATTGATGAGTGACCATTGTCTCACACAAGCCTTTGAATATGGTCTAAGGAATTACATTCCACAGAGACCTTACACTCCTAACAGACAAGGAGCTAGGGACTAATCTTGAGCAGGAAGGTATACATATTGTCTGATGTGCCCAGGGAGGTCCCAAAGATAATTGAACAGGAGGTCTTTTATCTTTGAAGGGATTGTACTAAAAAAAATTATCAGAGTGTAAAAGTGTGTCATGATACCTTACACACACCCCCCCCCCCCTCCTTCCCCCACCATGAAACAATTCCAGTGCTTGGAAAGCCCCAAATTTGGCAGCTACAGACAATCACTCCACAAAGGAATTTTTGGTGAACAGCCATCTTTGTGTGTCCATTGCACAGTATGCCAGCCTCCACTTTCATAGGTTTGTCAAGTATCCAAGAAAGAGAAAAAAAAAGGAGAAGCCTACATCCTGTTCCAATGACCAATTATGTGAAAGTTGCTGCTTAACCACCATTACCTCAATGGTTTCCAAACCAATTCTCCCACTGCTCTCCTCTCTTATGCTTCCCATGACACCATATTCAGGAACTACTTCTTGCACTCGACTGTAGAAGCAGCTTCCTTGTCTAGCATCTATTGGCGACAGGGCTTCCTCCTGGGATGCCTGCTTCTAGAAATCAACAGGTTAAAGGCCAAAGGCCGAACACCAGCTTGTAGCTGAAACAATCACTGCTTGTGGGCCCTAGGGCTGCTTGCCCTTCATCCATCCCCATTCTCATTGTGGATAATCCATCACAATAATCTTGTCCGCTAAAGGCTGAGGAGGAGGAGAAGGAGAATCAGGACAAAACTATTCTGGTGAGCTCAAAGGCACCAGATCCCCAAAGTGTCAGATTTTGAAACAATGGTAATTGATGTTGTCCCATCCCCATCGGTGACAGGCAATGACCCTGCGGCTTGACTGGCCCTCCTGGCTCCTCCGTGTGTAAGCTGGACACTCATAATGTGATCATTTAGTGTTACTGTAATGGCTGTTACTGTTACCTGCCAGAACTACATCATCATCTTTCTTCCTATTCTGCACTTTGTGCTATTCTGCAAGATCCACACTTCACACTGATGACCTTTCTCTAATGTTCACTTGGTTATCCTGCACTCTGTTAGAAACCTATTGGCCCTGAGAGGGCATCTAGAGGGGTCTGTACACTGGTTCACAAAGATGTTGTCAGTGAGTGTATTCCCTTTTGTACCACGTTGAAAGTAATAGCAGTGTGGGTGCAAATGACTCCGCCCCTCGCACGCCACCTTTTCTCCTACTTTGGGACTTTAGGCACAACGACAACAGCCCCTGTGTGATAGGGGTCTTGTAATTGACTAGCCTCTTACTGAGCTTGACATATGTGTCATAATGATTGTACTTGTAACAATGTCAGTGTCACCCATAATGCCTTTTCTGCTATCGTCATAATGATCTCTTCCCCCAGCTTCAGGGCTTCACTACGTCGGTCACTATATGACCACCTTGCAGTGATCCTGTCGCTTCCTTATTGTTGCCAGATTGACCAACTATCACACTGCGTGCTTCTAAGAGCGAACTGGCTGTCGTATGCCTCTGCTGTGGCCTTCACCCCCTCTCTGTCAGGTTGCACCACTGAGATTGTGCTAGACATCTCTGACACAATCACCCATGCTGGAATTGCTATTCCCCTTTCTAGAAGTCCCCCATCCGCTGGCTAGTGCTGTGGTAGCTGTTCAGGATCATCGTAGTACACTGCAGTGTCTCAAGAAGCACCCTTCACAGGCCACCCTCCTCACTTTTAAGCAACTTTGTGCTAAGGCTCACTATCTAATTAAAAGCAGCTAGTCATTTTTGCTGGGAGTGCTATGTTTCATCCCTGGGTTCATATGCTTCTTCATCCCAGGTGTGGACAAAGTTCCGTATTTGTGTGGATGGCCAAAGATTCACAACTGTAATGGGTCTCTTCTGTCAGGATAGTCTGTGTACTGACACATCTGTTCTTACTGAATATATTGCAACCCACTCTGTGATGGCTTCGATTACCTCTTATGCAGCTGCCGTCTGGACATGTAAGTGATCAGTTGAAGACCTCCCCCTTTTCCTTCACCTCACAGTGTGCCGAATTATAAATGAACCAACAGATGCGAACTGCTTCAGGCTCTTGCCTCATGTCACAATACAGCCCCGTGCCCCAATTCCATTCACAATAGGGTGATACGACATCAGAGTGTTACTCAAGGGCTCCGTTGCCTCAGGTTCTTCATCTTTATTTGGCTCAATGGTGTCTTCCTTTTGTAATAGCAAGATAGTATTGTTCCAGTCCTTAAGCTGGGCGAGAGCCGAGATCCATTGACAATTACCATTTCATTTGCCTCACCAGTGTGCTCCGCAAACTGCTTGAAATGAAGGTTGCATGCCAATAATGCTCAATTCTCAAATCTCACTGCCTTTGTCCTGCTATCAGTGTAGTTTCCTGGAGGCACGATCCACAATTAACTAACTGGCTAAGTTGGAAATGTCCCTCTGGCAGTCATTTTTCTTAATTCCAACACCTCCTGGCATCCCTCAGGGCTCCATGCTGAGTGTCACACTACTCTTCATTGCCATCAACGAGGTGGGGGGATTTAGAATAGGCCCGAGGTATTCGTGCCTGTCGTAAGAGGTGACTAAAAGGAGTCTCACACTTTTTATCTCTGAGTTCAGGTCCCATTCTGTGGTTTGACCTGTCACTTTCAAAATTCTTCAGAAGTGCGGGCCATATGGGGAAGGACGCCTCACGTGGTGCACAAGTACCCTTAGATTCGATCTCCTGAATCTCTTGTCATGGCTTTGCATTTCCACCTGCTATATAACTATTTGGGCGAGCACACTTTCCGTGGTATGTTATCTCCTTCCATTGTCTCGTGTCCTCTTTCGTCCCCATGACAATATTGGATTTCTCCAGCATGGTAGCCAGTCCGCTGTGGTGGGGCTGTCATGTAACCATTTGGTTGTAGCCCCCTGGCAACACAGGGATCGCGCTGCTGATGCCTGAGCTGTAAACTCCCCACGTATGCCAAGGAGTAGATGCCTGTCTTCCTGAGGCATCAGGACTCCCGGCAGCAGCCATCGTGCCAGTTGGCTTTTGCTGTGACTGGGTGGTGCCCGTGGGGAGAGCCCCTGATCGGAGTGGATGGCATCAGGGCGGATGACCTGCAATGAAGCGGACTAAGTCATCTCTTGCTTTTGACCGTGTGGCACCAGCAGTCTCTAAGAAGGGTAAGATAGAATACAATGCAGACAGGTATGACCCTAAATCGTTTCCCTCCCCCAGTACACCATGGGAGGAACGTAGAGCTACAGAACGGAGAGAGCCATATTCACCTTGGTTTTTAGTCTGTAGCGGAACTGATGAGGACTCTTTTCTACCGACGAAGCCTCAACTTTTCGTTGAACATCTTGAGGGTAAGATTGGAGAAATGACAGCACTGTCCAAGATGTGAAATGGTGCAGTCTAGATTCAGACAACATCCCCAGCCCAATCCCGAGTGTTACTCACCTGTGACAAGCTAGGCGATATTCCTGTCTCTGTCACTCTCCATAAAAGCCTCAACATGGTCCAGGGGATTATTTTCCATTGTGACCTCCTCTTACAGTCTGACGACGAGCTCCGCACCAACTTGGAACGTCGGGGTGTTCATTTCGTCCGGCACGTTTAAAAGGGACCCAAAGACAACAGTGATTCTACCGGGCCCTTTATCTTGGCCTTTGAGGGTGATTCATTGCCTGAAAAGGTCAAGGTGATGGTTTACCGCTGTGATGTTAAATCATACATCCCCCTATGCGGTGCTTTAAGTGCTGGAAGTTTGGGCACATGTGTTCCCGCTGCACTTCCAGCGCCACATGTCGAGACTGCGGATGTCCACTGCACCCAGATACTCCATGTGCACCACCTCCCACGTGCATCAGCTATGGAGAGCACCACTTCCCTTACTCACCAGACTGCCCAGGACTGCAAAAGGCGCAGAAAATTATGGAGTACAAGATCCTGGACAGGTTGACTTACACAGAGGCTAAACATAAATTCAAAAGATTACACCCCATTCGGTTGACGTTGACATATGCCACAACTACGTCACCATCGCCTTCCTAAGTGCCAGTGGTTCATCACTCTGTCCCATGAACAGTGGGCCCTCTGGGTCTCCTGAATACATCTGCCGCCGTGGTGGTAGGGGGAAAATCTCCTTCCAAAGTACCTTCTTTGGGAGCAACCATTTCAAATGTTTTCTGTTAAATGTGAGCTATTTGGGGATGAACTCCCAAACTAGTTTCCATGGTGCAGCCTTCTCTCCCTCTCCACTTCCTTTTCCCCTTGCACCCTGGCCCCCTTCCTACTAGGTCACCAGCACGGTAGCCAGTCCGTGTGGTGGGACTGTTAAGTACCACTTGGCTGAGCCCCCTGACAACACAGGGACTTACCAAGAGGTGGAACATAAATTTGAGTGATTACACCCCGTTTGGTTGATGTACACATATGCTGCAGCTACTTTAACATCGCTGCCAGAAGTACACTGTGTGCCACGAACAGTGGACCTTCTGGGCCTCCAGAATACATCCGCCCCCTTGGTGGTAGAGGGCAAAACTTTCTCCATTGCTCCCAAAGCGCCTACTTCGGAAGCAAGCCCCCCCCCCCCCCCAACCCCCCCTTCCAAACGCAGGGGACATCGGTTCCCTCCCCCCTACCGGAGAAGCAACAGCATCCTCCGGCTTCTCTCGTGCGGAAGGGGTCTCTTGGGGCCCTCTCTTCCGAGATCTCCACTAATGCCATGGCGGATACTTGCCAGTGGCTCAAGGAGCCAAAACCTGCTGGATGAAGAGCTTCACAATCTTCCTCAGTGTCTGAAGCTGCTTCACAGAAAGATTCCCAGCAAGCCCCTAAAGAGAAGCAAGAGATCAAGCAAACTAAGTAGTAGTCTGCTAAGAAAAGGGACCCTCTGGTGGCCCCAACACCACCACTCCCTATCAGTTCTGCATCTGAGGATGCAGTGGAGATCTTAGTGTCTCCTGTGGACCTGAATCACACTGATGCTTCATTCGCGTTAGAAATGGCTACAATTACTCAGTCGGAGGCAGCAGGTGACCCTGAGGGATAACCTGCCTTCTTGCGCGCTTCATGCCTTCTCAGCCTCACAATAACGTCATCCTCCAGTGGAATTGTGGCAGGTTTTCCACTACCTGGCTGAGCTAAGGCAACTGTTAAGCTTTACACCTGCTTTCTGCATTGCTCTCCAGGAAACCTGGTTCCCAGTAATGCAGGCACCTGCCCTCCGTGGCTATAAGGGATATTACAGGAACCATTGCAACTATAATAGAGTGTCAGTGGAGTTAGCGTCTATGTCCTGAACTGAGTATGCAGTGAACCTGTGCCCCTTCAAACCCTTCTTGAAGCTGTGGCTGTCAGGATAAGGATGGTGCAGGAAATAACTGTCTGCAACATATATCTTTCTCCAGATGGTGCAGTACCCTTGAAAGCATTGGCTGCACTGATTGATCAATCCTCTAAACCTTTCCTACTTTTGAGAGATTTTAACGCTCATAACCCCTTGTGGGGTGGTACAGTTCTTATTGGCCCGCATCTCGTGGTCGTGCGGTAGCGTTCTCGCTTCCCACGCCCGGGTTCCCGGGTTCGATTCCCGGCGGGGTCAGAGACTTTCTCTGCCTCGTGATGGCTGGGTGTTGTGTGATGTCCTTAGGTTAGTTAGGCTTAAGTAGTTCTAAGTTCTAAGAGACTGATGACCATAGATGTTAAGTCCCATAGTGCTCAGAGCCATTTGAACCATTTTTAGTTCTTATTGGCCGAGGCAGAGATGTCGAAAATTTACTGTCACAACTCGACCTCTGCCTCTTAAATATTGGGGCCGCCACACATTTCAGTGTGGCACATGGCACATATTCGGCCATTGATCTCTCAGTTTGCAGTTGTGGCCTTTTCCCATCTATCCACTGGAGAGCACATGATGACCTGTGTGGTAGTGACCACATCTCCATCTTCCTGTCACTGCCCTGGCATCAGGCTCATGGTTGCCTCCACAGATAGGCTTTAAGCAAGGTGGACTGGGAAACTTTCACCTCTGCTGTCACCGTTGAATCTCCCCCACATGGTGACATTGACATGGTGGTTGAGCAGATAACTACAATGATTGTTTTTGTGGCGGAAAATGCAATCTCTCATTCTTTAGGGTGCCCACGGTGAAAGACAGTCCCTTGGTGGTCACCGGAAGTCGCTGAGGCAATTAAGGAGTGTCTGCAAGCTCTACAGCAGCATAAGTGGCACCCTTTCCTGGAGCACCTCAAAGCCTCTAAACAGCTCCGTGCCCGCATTTGCCAGCTTATCAGAAGGCGGAAACAGGAGCGTTGGGAGAGGTACGTCTTGACCATTGGGTGCCATACATGACCTTCCCAAGTCTGGGCAAAGATCAAACGAGTTTTTGGGTACCAGACCCCAACAGGTGTTCCTGGTGTTAACAAAAATGGCGTGATAGCTACCGACGCAAACGCAATTGCCGAGCACTTTGCTGAGCACTATGTTCGCGCCTCTCTGTCAGAGAATTACCTCCCAGCCTTTCGCACTCTCGGATGGCGGATGGAAGAGAAAGTCCTCTCGTTCACTACATGACACAGTGAATCCTAGAACGCCCCATTTACAGAGTGGGAGCTCCTCAGTGCCCTTGCACATTGCCCTGACACGCTCCTGGGCCCGATTGGATCCACAGTCAGATGATTAAACATCTCTCGTCTGACTACAAGCGACATCACCTCATGATCTTCAACCGGATCTGGTGCGATTGCATCTTTCCATCGCACTGGCGAGAGAGCACCGTCATACCAGTTCTCAAGCCCGGCAAAAACGTGCTTGATGTGGATAGCTATTGGCCCATCAGCCTCACCAACGTTCCTTGTAAGCTGTTGGAATGTGTGGTGTGTCGGTGGTTGGGTTGGGTCCTGGACTTTTGTGGCCTACTGGCTCCGTGCCAGGGCAGCTTCCACCTGGGTCGCTCTACCATGGATAATCTTGTGTCCCTCGAGTCTTCCATCCGAACAGTCTTTTCCAGGCACTAACACTTTGTTGCTGTCTTTTTTGATTTATGAAAAGTGTATGACACCACCTGGCGACAGCATATCCTTGCCACATTATGCGAGTGGGATATCTGAGGCACACTCCCGATTTTTATCCAGAATTTCCTCTCGCTGCATACTTTCCATGTCCAAGTTGGTGCCTCCCATAGTTCCACCCTTATCCAAGAGAATGGGGTTCTGCAGGGCTCTGTATTGATTGTGTCTCTATTTTTAGTGGCCATTAACGGTCTAGCACCAGCTGCAGGGCCATCCATCCCAGCCTCTCTGTATGCAGACGACTTCTGCATGTTGTACTGCTCCACCAGTACTGGTGTTGCTGAGCCAGGCCTATGGGGAACCATGCACAAGGTGCAGTTGTGGGCTCTAGCCCACGGCTTTCAGTTTTCTCCTGCAAAGTTGTGTGTTAAGCACTTCTGTCAGCATTGTACCATTCACCCGGAACCAGAACTTTACCTTACTGATGATCCCCTCACTATAGTGGAGACATATTGATTTTTAGGACTGGTTTTCGATGCCCAATTGACTTGGCTTCCTCACCTTTGTCAGCGTAAGCGGAAATGCTGGCAGCGCCTCAATGCCCTCTGATGTGAGGAACACCAACTGGGGTGCAGATCGCTCTACACTGCTGCAGCTATACAGAGCCCTTGTTCAATCCCGCCTTGACTATGGGAGTCTGGTTTATGGTTCGGCGCTGCCCTCAGCATTGCTTTTACTCGACCCAGTGCACCACTGCGGCATTTGCCTAGCGACAGGAGCTTTTAGGATGAGTCCGGTGACCAGTGTCCTTGCAGAGGCTGTAGTTTCTCCATTGCTGGTCAGGTGTGCACAACTGCTTGCCAGTTACGTTGCACACGTTCGTAGTTCTCCTGCACATCCGAATTACTGTTTCCTTTTCCCACCCACAGCGGTTCATCTCTCGCATCGGCGGCCCAGGTCAGGGCTCCCAATTGCAGTTCACGTCCAATCCCTCATATCTGGATTGGAGTCCTTGCCTTTACCACCTATACTCGAGGTGCAATCATGTGTACCTCCATCGTGTACACCTAGGCTGCGGCTTTGCCTGACCTTTCACATGGCCCAAAGGACTCAGTTCACCCCGCAGCTCTCCGCTGTCACTTCATCTTCGAGGCCATGAAGTGATTTACACCAACGGCTCGATGGCTGGTAGTCATGTCGGCTTTGCGTATGTCCATGGAGGATATATTGAACAGCATTCCTTGCCTGATGGCTGCAGTGTTTTCTCTGCAGAGCTGGTGGCTATATCCCGTGCTCTTGAGCACATCCAGTCATGCCCTGGGGAGTCGTTTCTTCTGTGTAATGACTCCCTGAGCAGCGTACAAGCTATCAACCAGTGCTACCCTCATCATCCCTTGGTAGCGACGATCCAGGAGTCCATTTATGCTCTGGATCGGTCTGGTCATTCAGTGGTGTTTGTGTGGACTCCAGGACATGTCGGAATCCCAGGCAATGAACTTACTGACAGGCTGGCCAAACAGGCTACATGGAAACCGCTTATGGAGATCGGCATTCCAATAACTGACCTGCATTCGTTTTTACGTCACCAGGTTTTTCGGCTTTGGGAGATGGAATGCCATAGTCTCAGTACGCACAGCAAATGGCGTGCCACTTAGGAGACTACAAATGTGTGACAGTACTCCATAAGGGCCTCTCCCAGGAACTCTGTGGTTCTCTGCCTGCTCCACATTGGCCACGCTTGGGTGACCCACGGCTGCCTCCTGTGCCGTGAAAACCTGCCACAGTGTTGATGCAGTGTCTGGTTGACAGTGGCCCATATTCTGGTGCACTGTCCCACTGTGACTGCCCTGTGATGAAATCTTCGGTTACTGGACTCATTGCTGCTAATTTTATCTGACAACGCCTCATCGGCTGATTTAGTTTTACATTTTATTCGTGAGGATGGGTTTTATCATTTGATCTAAATTTTAGCGCATGTCCTTTGTCCCTCTGTGTCCTCTACCCTAGTGCTTTTAGGGTGGAGGTTTTAATGTGTTGCAGAGTGGCTGGCTTCTCCTTTTTATTCTCTTGGTCAGCCAGCCTGGTTTGTCGTTTTAATCTCTTCTACCTGTTTCTTACGTTTATGTGGTTTTCTTCTCCTCTTTTCCCCACTTAAGTGTTTGTTGCCCTACCGCCGTTCTTGTGGTTTTTCCTTTATCTCCATTTTGTTTTGTCAGTCTTGCCTGTTTTAATCTCTCCCTTGTGTCATTGTTTTATTCGGAACAAGGGACCGATGACCTAGCTATTTGGTCCCTCCCCCCTCCCCCCTCCCCCTCCCCCTCCCCCCCTCTTTTAAACCAACTAACCAACCATCAACGGGCTGGTGACCTCTGTCAGTCCAATCGTTACCTCCACGCTGTATGTTGATGTCTCTTGCATTTGGTAGTGCTCCCACTCTGTAGCCCCGACTGAACACCAGGTCAAAGGTGCCATCTGATAGGTCTCTGCTGGACCCTTTCACAGCATTTTCAATTATCTCCTGCAAAAACATGGGTCCTCATTTTTGTCATCATACCATGGCCTATCATGATCCAAAACTACCTGGGTACACAGTGCTTGGATGTTGTTGCCAGTCCTGATTTTTGAGACTCCTCTTTGACAAGAAACTGATCTAGTTGTTCCATATTTGTCAGGTAAAAACTATCTACATGTGAAAGCTTAAAGCTTGTTGCTTCCTTGCCTAAGTCTCTTGGGATGCAAATTGTGCTACTTTCCATTGTTTCTACTGGGCTCTGGTCTAGTCCCACTTGGAACATGGTTGCCATGTTTATGTCTTTGAAACTGTTAAACCCATTCAGTCATCATGAAGTCTGACTGGACACTGGCACCTGCTGGACTAGTCCCATAGACTGTATCCTTACGGAAGTGGGTATTTTGAAGAGTCACTGATTGCATTTTTCTTGTTGATATGTGTACTTTTAACTCCGTGTGGGGTTTGTGTTTGCTGTACACAAGGACTATTTACTTCCAATGTTTCAGTCTGATGAAAATGTTGGCAACCAATATGTTTGATTTTACTATTTTACCTTCATAATCTTAACTATATGCCTTCTAAGCGGCAAACGACTGCTAGTAATTGTGTAAACACCTTATGTTGTTGTATGATAACTACTGTTATGTATGGCAATCACAGAATCTGTTTATAAGCTTATCTGAAGTGTTAGGAAAGCAAACTCTGCTGAATACCCATTTTGTTTGTTTATGTTTTCCTTTTATGGTATGAATATTTTACATGTTGTACGCGTTTGTTAATTTCATGGTAATTATTTGCCTTAGCTTTTCTAATGAATGCAATCTGCTGGATAGAAAGTTCTTGAGCAAAATCCAAATGTCTGGATCAGTGCATTTGACAGTTGACAGCATACGTCACTACTGCTGTCTAGTAATGTTTTTGCCTTTTCTTATTTGCTGGTTTGTTGGAAAGCTGTTGAGACATTCTCATTTTGAGCTAAAATTAGAATAGTTGTAAATAACATTATCTCATTGGTAATTAATTATGTTGTTCTGCATTTACTTTTCCAGAGTTGTCTTTCCACTTAGGTGAGTATGTTACATTTTGAATATCTCAGCATGTTAGGTGAAAATAATGTGTATGTAGCTTACGTTTATTTTCAGTTTCTCCAAGAAGGTTACATATTGCTTTTACTAGTAGTGCTTCATGGTAATCAGTGCTATTTACATTTGATGTATTGCTTTGTTGGAGGTTTGAAGTGGAATGGCATTTTTTTGGAATGTAGTTTGGCTTATTTTAAGTTGTTTGTCTAAAATGAAACGTGGTTTGCATGAAACATTTGGGCTATTAGACATAGAAGCTATATGGTTGAATAATTGTAATATGAAACAGTTTAGTTGTCTTCATTGTTATCATTTTTCTCTAAAACGGTACAGAACGACATATGAGTATTAAATTGTATTTTTGGTTGTTTGTTAACTTCAATGAAGAACCAGCTTGTGAGTTCTGAAGCATGATTAGTTAGCAATGGTATAAATTTACAAGTATAATTAGTTAGCAATGGTATAAATTTACAAGTAAAATGTAGTTTTTTTCCCTTATAAGACAACTCTGTAGCTGTAGCATTTGATTTTGTTTTTAATAAAATTACTTTTTATCTGTATACATTTTCTGATGTTAAGTAATGATAGTGTAAATTATCTGTGGGCAAACATTAGTGCTCAGTGCTTGCTGTGTTAAGAATACAGAATTCTTTTCCAGAAAATTCATTTTTTAGAAATACAAACCTTTGTCCTTGATTATTTAGCATATTAATAATCTATTTTAATATGCACAGGACAAGAATCATAAAATCACACAATTTTGACTCTTACCTGGTAATTTTCAAATTGGTGCATGTAGAGAACTTCCAGCCAAGAATAAATAAATAAATTTTAAAGCTCAGTGACAGTTGTAATATGAAAGGAACTGCTGTTAACTAACTACACTATGATTCAGTTGTAGAAAGTGAAAAGGGATTATCCTATTTTGTTATCATATCTTGCAAATGATGATCATGTCATTTATCTTGGTTATCAATGACATGTGGTACTCTGCATGTTCTAAAATAGTTATTCAGTGATACTATTGATACACTCGCATCATCATCACAGAGTCACTTTACGTTTCAGAAACAATGGTACCATAAGGAAGATAGCTATCACTGAGACATGTTCAGACAATTTCATATTTATTCATTTAACAGCTGCAAAGGTTTTTTGCTTGAAAGAATCATAGTTTTTGTTGCTTCAAATCTGAATGCACCAACTACTTCTCATTAAAAGTGCTGTGTCTGTACTGAAAGCTTCGCCACTGTTCACTGATGACGTTGCAGTGTGTGACGGACGAGTTAGCATAACACACACACACACACACACACACACACACTCTCTCTCACTCTCACTCTCTCTCTCTCTCTCTCTCTCTCTCTCTCTCTCTCTCTCTCTCTCTCTCTCTCCCCCTCTCCCTCTCTTTCTTTCTCGACACAGCTATTTATGTTGACCATAAACACTTTAAGATCACAGTATGAAGCAAAGATTGAATAGATATACTTTAAGATCACACTATGAAGTAAAGGTAACAGTTTGCATCAAAGAAGAAATCATTCCCAGTGGAGTACCTGATCCCACCTCTCTGGAACTCCCAACCTTCAATGCAACCCTTGTTTTTCGTTTACAGAAGAAAGTTAAATGTTTTGAATAACAATAAATATGAAATGCAAGTTTGTGGGGGGGGAAAAAGGGGGGGGGGGCAGTTTTATCACTGCATGTAAATACTGACATGTCCACCACTTTCTTTTCTAAGTTTAGCAAAAATGGGAGAGGTGGTGGAAAATACAGGGAACAAAGAGAAGCGATTATTGTATTGAGCACTGAATAATATGAGGAGCATCCAGTGAGTAATGCAACAGTTTTTCCTCTGAAAGCACATTGGTTTTATTGAGGATTCCAATAGGCCATATTATTCCCTACTCTTCTGGGTACAAACCCTATCAACATAATCTCTGTGTCAATGCCACGGCCTTGTGCCACTTTACTGGGAGGGCCTGTATGTCTGCATGATACCACTCTACTGGTCGACTTGGTAGCCAACGTCTTGCTGCATCAATAATCTCCCTAACATCCATGTACTGTTTCCCGTGGAGTGCATTATTTGTGGGGCCAAACAGATGGAAGTTGGAAGGTGCGAGATGCAGGGTAGATGAGGAAAAACAGTCCATTTAAGCTTTGTGATGCCCTCATGGGTGTGCAGACTTTTGTGAGGCCTACCATCCTTGTGGAGAAGGATAAGTTTGTATTTTTGTGGCAATGGATATATTGAATTCATTGCAGAAGTCACAGCTTTATGCGGCCAGTTGGCATGCGAGAGATCAGACCTTGTTGTGATGATGACAGGTGTCTCGCTCAATGACTCTTCTTGCTTTTGTCTCCGTAGGTATTCCGCAAGTGCCTATCAGTATCAGTGATGCTCTAGTTTTCTGCCAAAAGCAGCTCAATGAGAGCTCTCTGCTTTGATCGCACCTCTGTTACAGATGCCATTTCGAGGCTGTGTATAGTGATACCATGTATTGTAACTTCTTGGAACTATAGCAGTTGAAGTGGAAGTATTCCACAATTTCCCACAACAAATTCTCCATTTTTTCAACCAAAATTGGCTGAAGAAAAGAAGTGTGTTATGTTACTTATTGATTGCCCTTTTTAGGTGAGCTGTATTATCCAGTTACTCATAATTCATTTGCTTTTAGCCCTTTTTTGTTGTTGAGATTTATGTAATGCAGCCAAACTTTTAACACTGTATAAAAGTGTCCCATGTCAGTAATTCAGCACTTCATAGCATGTAAGTTGATAGTAGTTATGAAGTAAACAAAATGTTATCATGCGTTACCTGTTACTTTTACTCCTTTTTGTTGCCAGGCTTGTGTCAAAAGTCAGTTTGGTTATAAGTACCTACATTTAAATGATGCATCTTTGAGGCTCAGTAACAGTTTTTGAAATAAGATCTCATATTGTTAATGCATGGAATTTAATTGTAAATAGATTTTAATTCTTTCATGCTTGGATGTGGTGGCACACTTTGGTTTTGATTGTTTTCTGCCCCTCTTAATTTGTTTTGCTTTGCAATTGGCTGCTGTGGTATTCACCTGCTAAAAATGAAGAAAGTGGGCTAAACTTAGTTAATTCATAGAACCTTATTGTTCATAGAACCTTATTGAAATAGGTATGCCAGTTTCAAAATATATCAAAGCATCTTTTTCTACTTTCGAACAGTGCAATTATTGTGATCAACTTCTAACAAAACAGTGAAGATGTCAGTAGATAAGCACATAAACAAGAACTACATTATGTGTGTGTGTGTGTGTGTGTGTGTGTGTGTGTGTGTGTGAGAGAGAGAGAGAGAGAGAGAGAGAGAGAGAGAGAGAGAGAGAATAAGTGCACTTGTGTCTTTAGAAATTGGGAGGGAACACAAACATCTATACTGAGCTGCTGTGCAAAAAGTTATTGTTTGTGATTACAGAGAGTGATTATCTTTACCCATTTTGTTGTTTGCATTGTATCCACGATGTTTTGGTTTCACATTAATTATTTACCAACTTTAAAGTATTATGTAACAGGAGGTGCAATTCTTCCCATATGTTAGGCATGTGTATTACAGGACAACTTTTGTGTATTTTTCAGTTTTTATGCTTGTTGATATAAAAGTTTTGCCTGTTCCAAAACTGAGCATACATTTGAGTTGGATCAAATAAATCTGTCAGAATTTCAAGTTCTAATGATTAAGGTCATAGCTATGTGTAGGTCACACATCTGTTAAATATGTGATTTGAATTTGCTATTTCTTCATGTGTTGTTTGCTTAGCATATCACTTTTCTATAGTTACACAAAACAACCACTTGGTTTATGTCAAGCCTGAAGGAAGAAGTAGAGCTTGATTGTGCTGAATGGACAGCCCCAGTATTTGCATGGAATGATATAAGAAAATCCCGGATAAAAGGAATCGGAATGTCTAATAGCATGCCTACATTCTCATTTATCAGTAATATCTGCTGGTAATGGCAGGACCCATTGCTTCTGAAATATTTTCCCATGATTGTTGCTGTGGTAACTCAAGCAATAGTTGCATGATCCTTTTTTTGGAATTAACAAGTACTGAAAAGTTCGGTTATGACTTTGGTGTGGTAATATTGCTAACTCGATTTTATAATGACTTTATTGTGGTGAAACTCGATTTTTAAGCAAAGATAGTTCCAAAAAAAGGGCCTGCTGCTTCTTAATTCATATTTTGTATGTAGCCTGAAGAAATTTTGTACATAAATGAATTCTTTATTTTTGTGTGTGTTCATTACAGAGTGCCAAATTATTATTATTATTATTATTATTATTATTATTATTATTATTATTACTATTATTATGAACAAAATACGTCATCCATAACTAACATTTTGAGCTTCTATACCTGATCTGAGACAAACACTACATTGTTTGTAAACAGTTCACAAGGCTCACAGAGAGGAACTGGAATTTGTGCTGTTGATACTGGAGAAAGTGCTGGTGCTGCTGCCTGAACTCATCTCAGGACGATGGCAACTACACAGCCTCACGCGCATCCTTAGTAAACTCCTGCATCCTGGAAATTCTTACAAATTGCGCAGAGAAGCAATCAGGTGATGCTAAGGGATTTATTGTATTCACTACTTATATTTTTTAAATGTTACGATATTGGTGACTGTCATCACTAAACTAAAGTGAACCACCACATTATTTTTCTCCTCACCATTTTTGTAATGAGAAAAACATTGACTCTTCAAGCTTTCCCGGCGGATATGTTGTAAATAGTTTTCACGGAATTGCCGCCGGATGACATTGTGCAAATTCCACACTATTTCCTCGGAGCAACTGTCAGACATCTTCAAGTGGTACAACCTTGCTGGTAGCTAGGTATGACTGACGATATCCACTCATCAACACCCTGTATATAGAACACACACGCAAAGAATGTGCACACATGGAAATCATGCATGAACAATGATTAGCAGATAGATGGCGTCATACTGAAATGCCCTCTGCCTAAAATTGCCGAGCGGTCCTCCTTCGTGTGAGCTGTATGCTATGTTTATGAACAATGCTGCCAGACATCACTCATGAAATGACTATACTAGACCAGTGTTATGATGGGTCTGTTATTGAAATATCTTAATTTTCTCGTCGTGATTTAATAGCAACCAACACAAAGTTCCAGACTGTGCCCAGTTGAAATCCCCCATCCCTGTAGATTAGATTATCGGCTGTACTCATATGTATTGCGTCCATAACGCCACAGTCCCAGAAGATGATGCCAAGAATAAAACTTCTGTCTTTTAATAAATCATGTGATGTCCTGTATTTAGACAGCGTTCCAATATTGCCGACTTTTCCAATTGACGTAGGCGTGTATGATGCCCATTGCAGTATTCTTGTACTGTGCGACTTGTGTGGCCTATATATACTGCCCCACATTGACAAGAATCTTATACACACAACATTTCCTCAGGCCAAGATCATCCTTTGCAGGAAAAGCACTACAGTCAGCTAGTCTCAAACCCTCTTGTTTTCTGCGGTATGTGGATGATACATTTGTGGTGTGGCCACATGGACTTGATACTCTACCTACATTTCTTCAGCATTTAAATTCGCTCCATCTGAATATAAACTTTACAATGGAAGTGGGAAAAGATGGCACTTTACCTTTTTTTGATGTTTTGGTTTGAAGGAAAGCAGATGGAATCTCTGAACACAGCGTCTACCGCAAGCCAATGCATACATATCTGTATCTGCAGGCAACAAGCCGCCATCTTCCTGCACAATGCAGTAGTGCATTAAGTACATTAGTTCATAGAGCACATGTGATATCTGATCTTGGAAGCCTGTCTAGTGAAATACAACATATAAAGACAGTGTTCTGACAAAACGGTTATTCTGAGAGACAGATACATAATGCGTTCAGGCCCAAGTGAGTTCAATCTATGGAGCAAAATGAAGATACAAAGATACCCACCACTTTTCCATGTTTTGGTGTCATGTTGTCAAGAATCTGAAGAGTCCTCAGAAGATACGACATTAAGTGTGTGTTTTTACCATCTGCAAAATTGTGGAAGCTGTTGGGTTCGGCTAAGGATGATCTTGACCTGAGGAAATGTTGTGTGTACAAGGTTCCTTGTCAATGTGGGGCTGTGTATATAGGCCACACATGCTGTGATGGACATCAGCGTCATACAGCCCTACGTCAACCAGAAAAGTCGGCAATTGCGGAACACTGTCTGAATACAAAACATTGAATGATTTATGAAAAGACAGAAATCTATTACCGACATCATCTCTCCGGGATTGTGTCATTAAGGAAGCAATACATATCCGTACAGCCAATAATCTCATCAACAGGGATGCGGGATTTCAACTGAGTGTAGCTCTGAAAACCTGCATTGGCTGCTATTAAATCACGATGAGAAAATTAAGATTTTTTAAATAACAGACCCGTCACAACATTTAGTGAGTGACATCTGACCGCACTGTTAGTAAACATAAAATACAACTCACACAAAGGAGGACCACTCTGCCGGGGCATTTTAGTATGACGCCACCTATCTGCAAATCATTGCACATGCATGATTTCCGCACCTGCACATTTTTCGTGCGCGTGTTCTATATACAGGGCATTGATGTGTGGATACTGTCTGTCATACCTAGCTGCCAGCAAGATTGTACCACCTGAAGATGTTGGAGAGATTCTCCAAGGAAATATTGTGGAATTTGCGCAACGACATTTGGCAGCAGTTCCCTGAAGACTATTTACGAGAAAAAGATTCCAGAATTTCTGATGTGTTACTGTTCACTTCTTTGAATTTGTCTGTTTCACTTTTCATTTACATGAAGTGAAGTCACAAATGTGCGCTTACTATGATTATTAATTTTCATGAGTTTTTACTTTTTTCATTTTCTTGTAATTGGTAGTCTCACAGTAGACATTAGAGATACCTCAAAATACTATGTGCACAGCGATCAACTATACTTGTAATTTATTTTATATTTCTGCCTTGTTTTAAGTAAATATTTTAGCTATCCTATATCCTGTACTTCTGTATGTTATAAGATGTAAAGATCGGATAAACAAATAAATAAATCCAGAATGAGATTTTTCACTCTGCAGCGGAGTGTGCGCTGATATGAAACTTCCTGGCAGATTAAAACTGTGCGCCAGACAGAGACTCGAACTCGGGACCTTTGCCTTTCGCAGGCAAGTGCTCTACCAACTGAGCTACCCAAGCATGACTCACGCCCCGTCCTCACAGCTTTACTTCTGCCAGTGCCTCGTCTCCTACCTTCCAAACTTAACAGAAGCTCTCCTGTGAACCTTGCAGAACTAGCACTCCTGAAAGAAAGGATAAAGCTGTGAGGATGGGGCGTGAGTCATGCTTGGGTAGCTCAGTTGGTAGAGCACTTGCCCGCGAAAGACAAAGGTCCCGAGTTAGAGTCTCGGTCCGGCACACAGTTTTAATCTGCCAGGAAGTTTCAAATAAATAAATATTTGACTAAAACTCTTTTGGTTATTTGACTGTGTAATTAAGAAACACTAAAACAACTACAAAAATGCCACTTTGACTATATTTGCGCTGTCCCCCCCCCCCCCTCCCCCCCCCCCCCCTGCCTCCCTCCTGAAATCAAGTGGTAGCAGACATCATATTTTGATATACCATTGGACAAATTGAAATTAAGACGTCGGAGAAGGGGAGGCCATATGGTATGCTATTACCTTTGCTACTCTAACAGGTGACAGTCAGACAACAGCAAATCAGTAGCTTGTATCTGATGGCAGCATTTTTCCTGCAGCATGATGATAATGCCGCACAGCAGTTCTCTCGTAGGCACTTATTTATGCTGTTGTGCCCCAGTGTTGTGGAGCCGCTTGCTGACTGGTGGAATTCAGATTGCTGGTAATCAGGCCATCAGCAACTTTCATCCATTCTCCTTGCTCATGCTAATGGGGTGTTTAATTACTTTAACAGCCTCACTTAATTTTCATTGCTACCATATGGCTGCCGAGCAAGTGCACAGCCTTCATGATATTGTTAGACTGGTCACAGCCCAGGTGACAGTCAACTTTTGCTGATTTTTCTTTGTCACTTCAGTAGCACTTAGTATTAATGCTTCAACACACAAGTGCTAATTGATTTCATTCAAACTGACACTGGCTGTGGATACCTGTTCACAAATAAATGTTATTTTCTCTCCATTTCCTTTGTTGTTTCTAACTATTTTCGCGGTAACTTTCTCAGCATTGTTACTGTAAAAGTGAAATGCTCTTCCTGTTGGTTCAAAGTTTCTTGACATTCCAAGTTGTGGAATTGTGATTCCTTCATTTCACTTTCTCAAATTCCCGTATGATAATCTCATTGCTCTTATTCTTCTTATCTTCAAAAGGAGGAGCCTCTGCTTATGAGTGTGATTCTTGTACAGAACTACTTATGTTGTCTACTTTCACACATTTATTGATATCAATATAATAGAGGGAAACATTCCACGTGGGAAAAATTATATATAAAAACAAAGATGAGGTGACTTACCGAACGAAAGCGCTGGCAGGTCGATAGACACACAAACAAACACAAACTTACACACAAAATTCAAGCTTTCGCAACAAACTGTTGCCTCATCAGGAAAGAGGGAAGGAGAGGGGAAGACGAAAGGAAGTGGGTTTTAAGGGAGAGGGTATACCTGTCCTTTTTCCCCCTAAGGTAAGTCTTTCCGCTCCCGGGATTGGAATGACTCCTTACCCTCTCCCTTAAAACAGGTATACCTGTCCTTTTTTCCCCCTAAGGTAAGTCTTTCCGCTCCCGGGATTGGAATGACTCCTTACCCTCTCCCTTAAAACAGGTATACCTGTCCTTTTTTCCCCCTAAGGTAAGTCTTTCCGCTCCCGGGATTGGAATGACTCCTTACCCTCTCCCTTAAAACCCACTTCCTTTCGTCTTCCCCTCTCCTTCCCTCCTTCCCTCTTTCCTGATGAGGCAACAGTTAGTTGCGAAAGCTTGAATTTTGTGTGTATGTTTGTGTTTGTTTTTGTGTGTCTATCGACCTGCCAGCGCTTTCGTTCACACATCTATTATTTGAGTTGATGTAAACATGTGATATGTCTTAATGAGGTGGTGCATTGGTTAACTTAGTGGACTTTGATTTGGGAGAAAAATGATTCAAGTCCCCATCCTGCCATCCAGATTTAGCTTTTCCTTGATTTTCCTACATCAGTTAAGGCAAATACCAGGATGATTCCATTGTAAAGGCCAAGGCCAATTTCTTCCTCCATTCTTTTGTAACTCGAGCTTTTGCTCCATCTCTTAATGACCTCATCCTCATTTGACACTAGATAAGTTCACTGCTTCACAAAATTTTGTATCCTTTTTATGTCCTGTACAGATGGCTGAAATTCGTTTCTCTTATGGATGCTCAGCAGAATTCTTTGAAAATAATTGTTTTGTGAAAGATGTTTGCATCTACGGAAGTTAATATGTACAGGGTGACACAGAAAAACGGGAACATGTCCACAATCCAATAAAATTAGAAATGATGTAGGAAAGAAATTGCATTCATAGTAAATGAAACCTTAAAACTTTGCCATTTACAAAATATTGATGGCATTTATCATTTTTTTAAAATCACGTCCTTTAGAGAAGCCGTCCTGTACGAATACATTCGTGAAATCTGTTGTTGAGATTCCTCATTGACCACTACAAAATCTCAGCCGGCATACTGTGAATCGCATCCCGAATTCTCTGTTTTAACTCATCCAGGGTTTTTGGTTGAGTTGTGTAGACTTAGCTTGTTCAATGCAGGTGTAACAAAAGTTTGTAACATCTCCACGTAACGATTGGCATTGACAGTTATGGTGTTTCCCTGTTCATTTCTGAAAAAATACGGTCCGATAATCCCATGTGTTGAAACACCATTCCATACTGTCACTTTACTAGCATTAAAGGGCGCTCATGAACATCATTAGGATTTTTGTTTGCCCAGTAATGGTAGTTCTGTTTATTCACATAACCTGTGAGATGAAAATGTGCCTCATCTGACATCAACAACTTGTTTAGAAATTCAGTGTTATTGTTTAGTTTTGTTATCATTTGTTGACAGAATCATAAATGTAACTGGTAATTGTTGTCCTTCAACTGTTGCACTATCTGTAGTTTGTACAGATCAGATTTTAAATCAAGATGAAGAATTCTACGAACACACTCCCAGGACATTCCAACCACTGCTGCTTGCTTACGAATTGATGCCATGGGCTCCGTAAGACAGACTCATGTACAACATCAATGTTTGCTGGAGAACGCACACTTCTTGGTTGTCCTGTTGGCCTCTTCTTGAGGACAGATCCAGTCTCTTCAAAGTTATTAATCTAACATTTTACTGCGCATTTCGACAAAATGGCATCATGATGTCCTAAATTATAAAAATGTCGAAACTCCCTCTGCACCGCCACCAAACTATCATAATTTTTATAAAACGTTTTTATGCCTAACGTATGCTGTTGTCCATTCCACTGATCCACAATTACTGAAGTGGCAGACTGTTTACTCTCTAACTGTCACAAACCCGCTGTGCTGCCACCTACCCATGGCTGCCACTACTCATTTCAAACATTCCCGATATTCTTTGTCACCCTGTATTTTCTGTGTGTGGAGATAATTTTTAATTTCAAATGTAGATATATTTTAGATGACAGTGTTGGATGGTTGTAATGTTGGTAGTCTGTAAAACTGTGTGGTTACTTTGATTCATGAATTTCTGTGAAGTCGTATGTTGTGGTTCGAGTGTTGCTAACAACTGTTGCTTCAAATATTGACAGGTATTTTCTCTTATGGTATCAAGCTCTGGGTGATAATGCACCTGACAGTCTGCATGCCATTTTTGCAACATTAGTACCTGGTTTCCCATCACCGTTCCCAGGGATGGGGCTTCCTGCATTAAGCCACAACTCTGCTTCTGTGTTTCATGATGCAACTGCAGGTATTTATAATTTAAACATGCTTTTTAAGAACTTCTTTTTGTTGTAACCAAAACTTTTTGATATCAACATTGTACTGTAAAATTAAGTTGGTAACTATGAAATATAATTATTTACAATAAAATAGAAAGTGAGTGTGTGTGTGTGTGTGTGTGTGTGTGTGTGTGTGTGTGTGTGTGTGTGTGTGTGTGTGAGAGAGAGAGAGAGAGAGAGAGAGAGAGAGAGCAATTATGTAAAGGAAAATATGCTGGACAGAAATTCATGTATTTTATATTGTGCTGATAAGTTGTTTTTAATTGCCCCTTCATTTTCACTCAGGCTACTCTAGTCGGTAGTCTGTCTTCGTGACTGGGGTTGCTAATGCATGCTTGTTTGGTGGTGCTTGACCCAGGGGTAAGCCGGTTCGAACCCTAGTGGTGAAAAACATTTTCACTGCCAGTATTTGGCCAGCAAGGAGAAGAGAGGTGGTGATGTAACGTTCCTGATCAGCAGACTTTTTGCAAATGTCCACGTTTAAATACTAAACCTCTCCGCATTGTCTCATTAAGTGAGAGCATGTGACACGTTGCTGGCGATCAGTCCAACGGGTGTGGACGTTAAACTTAGTGGCCACCTTGGTGCTTAAAACTACTACAGATTCCACTCAGGTCTGGTCAGGATTGATGTTACTTCACCAATCACCGGTATTCACATATCTGTAATCTTTCTGCTGGTTATCAATACCTATCCAAGCACCACCTGCTCCATTGCTCCGCCCCCAGCTGCAGATAGAACTATTATTCATTTTCATTTTAGCTAAATTTATTTTACTCTGAGAGCTAGACTGACATACAGACCAGAAGTATGACCTTGAGGTTGTCTTCATCAGTCCTGTGTAGGCTTAGTTGTTTTTTTGCAGCTCCACATTTGATAACTTTGCATAGGATTCAGTTTCACAGACTTCTTTGCTATTTGCACACATATTGACCCTAATTTGACTTCAAATTCTCTGAAATTATCCATACTGACATATGACATAATACAGAGTGCCAAGCATCATGTTCTATTCAGTTTGTAGTAAGATGCCAACGACTTAACAATGAACAGAGCATCAGCCATTAGCTAGGATAGACATCTATCCAGATTACACTCCCTGCTCCTTCCAGAATACTGTCATTTGATTTGAGCTTGTGGGAGCATGATCACAGTTTATCATTGATGTCAGTCTCTATCATCATCATCCCACAGCAACTTATCATCAGCTGTGGCATCCATGGTAAGTGGAACCCATCAAGCTCCATTTATGGCACTTTATATCAGCTATAATGAAATGCAAACCCAGGAAATGCAAATCGAGGATAGGATTGTAACTATTGCTTACGTGAGGGGGTACTTCAAACAAAAACTGGAATACATGGTGCCATGGGGTAAAGTAACCATTGCTAGTCCAAACTAGATGACAATTTCCCCATATTCCTTTTAACATTCAGTGAGATGGACACATATTGCACGACCTGAGGAACCTATGGCTACCAACTGACATCTGTGCTCCTGTGTCTAATAAAAATTTTGCTCCTATGACCCTCCTATGCTGCAGGTTACACAAAATTCTGCTACAGATACTTGCACACTTGTGATCAGTGAGTGTATTTACCTGGAGTGGTGACAGCATTTCCTAACCTATTTACAAAGTGTGTTCAGAAAGTATCAAATGTTTGTTTGGCAGACGTACATTTCTTGATTTGGAGGTACAGAACCCAAATTGTCCTCAATAGTCTTCTTAGTAACGTGCACACTTGTCCCAGCACTCCCACCAAATTCGAAGCACTTCTGGAACACATATTTTGAAATGGTGATCAGCTGAGCCGTTACATTCCACAAGTCTTCTCTTGACTCGTGTTCTTTCAGGGGCAGTTTCATTGTGGGAAATAACCAAAAGTCAATTGCAGCCTTGTTGGAAGGGTAAGGAGCCTGACTAACCACAGAAATTTTGTGTTTACTGAGGGAAGTTTGAACCAGGTACCTAGGATGGGCAGATGTGTTATCCTGATGGAACTGTCAAGTTTTGCTGCCTGCAGATGTGGTTGTTTGCAACACACAGCATTAATGAGGTGACAGAAGACATTTTGGCGATGTTTCTGTATGATGGTTTATCCTCTTGGTGCATGCTTGTGATGCACCACCCTATGAGAATAAAGGAAATGACCTTGACATTGCTGTGGACCTGCTGTGCCTTGGGGATGTTTGATGTTCCCCTATGTGATGACAGCATCTTGGTTTGTAGGTCAGATGTATACACCTGTGTCTCAGCACTTGTGATCATAGTTCTCATGAAGTTAGGGTTACTGCTTCCTTTGCAAGCTCTCATACTGTCATACAGTGATCTTCCATGATCAGATTACTCAACTTCTCAATGACACTGTAATTGCGACTTATTAAAGGCCTGCCTGAATGTTGTTCATTGTCTTCTGCTGTGCAGCCATCTTTGAAACAGCTGTTCATCGCCTTTATACATTAGTTGCTCATGGCAGCATACCCTAATGCCTGTTGTATCTTTCAAATGGTTTCTGCTTGGATATTGTCAAGCTTTCGGCAAAATTTGCTCAATTTGATCTGACATTTTGCAACTTACAGCAATCTGACAAATGCTTGCTACACACCCAGGCATGTAGGCTGACTTTTTGAACACACCTTGCAACAGGTGCCTGCGCTGCTACATGATCTACCATGTGTAGACATTCACTGTTGTCAAATTCTCTTCCATGGTGGTTCACCTGACCACAATTTCCACATGGTGGCATAATGCTATCTTGACGTACGAGCTCTGTTCAAAATGTTTTGGAACTTTGTTCACAAAATTTTTCTGCACTTACCTTTTACTTATTGTGCACGGTCTCCTTCAAAATACTCTCCCCAACAATTGACACACTGCCCCCAATGCCATTTGCACTTTTGAAAGCAGTCTTGGTACGCCTCTTGCTGTATTGTGCAAAGCATCATCTTGCGAATTTTCTTTTATATCATCTGTCGTTGCAGATCTTTGTCCTTTCAACATGATTTTCAACTTTGGAAAAAAAAAAAAAAGTCTGCAGGGACCAGGTCAGAAGAATACAAAGGATGAGGCAGCACAGTGATTTCGTTTTTTGTGTAATAGTCACGCACCAACAAGGATGAATGAGCGGATGCTTTATCGCAATGCAAGAGCCATAAATTGTCTCACAACATTTCATGCAATTTCCTTCTCATGTTTTCTCGCAGGTGTCACATTCGTGAAAACTTTCACCATGGCTTTGACATTTGACCTGACCTGATGAGCTATTTTTGGTCTGGGAGAACCATTCTCTACCCATTGTGAAGATTGAGCCCGCTGACGCATTGTGGAGATTGAGCCTTGCCCTCAACTTCATAACTGTAGACCCACATCTCATAACTAGTTATGATTCTCTCAAGGAACATCTCGTTCTCATTTGCGTGATCCAAAAGCTCTTCACAGATTGCGATGCGAGTGTCTTTCTAGTCTTGACTCATGAGCCATTGGATGAACTTGGTGGCAACACGAAGCATTGCAAGATGCTGTGTCAGGATTTCGTGACATGATCCAACTGAAATCGTGCATTCTTCTGCAATCACTCGGCTAGTTAATCTTTGATTGGCATACATAGTTTCATTGATGCTTCTGACTTGAGCTTCGTTGGTAGATTTTGAAGGGCGTCCTGAATGAGGGTCATCTTTAGCTTCCATCTGGCCATTTTTAAACCATGTGAACCCTTAGTAACACCAATTAAGGCTAAAGCACTCATCACCATAGGTTTCCTGTGTCATTTGGTGTGTGTCTGTAAAGGTCTGTTTGAATTTCACACAAAATTTAATGCAAACGCATTGCTTGTCTAACTGCTATCTCAAAATTCGCAAAGTGTGCGACACAATGTTCTACCCAATACAGTACTGAACAATAACTTACAGACATACAACAGTGAAACTTCCAGCAGTTACACATTAAACACAGGCATTTGCAGGGATGCCTACTGCATTTTGCTTGAAAAATCATTGGTGTGAAATTGCAAATGTTCTGGAATGTTTTGAACAGACCTTGTATGCAACCATGGTGCTGACATTGGTCATCCGATCTGAATGTGTTCCTCTGTTATTGTGACTGCATGTGAAATCCTGTAAGGGGCTTCAAAAAGTAACACATTATTACTCCAGGCCAAGTAACTTCCGTTGAAGGCTGCACTACACTTTAAAATGACATAGTTGTCTGACACCATTTTTCAACATGGCCACCAAGTTTCTGTAAACAACAGTCAGAACATTTGTCCGATTTTTTTTAATGGTAGAAATCTGCTCCTTGTTCACAGAGCCATTCGAGCTCACCTCCCCATGTATGCTGAGGAATAGGTACCTCTTCGTTTCGAGCCATAGGGCCAAATTACCACTGATGTGGTGGGTGGTGCCCATGTGGGAAGTCCTTGTTTTGAGTAGGTGGCTTGATGGCAGATATCTGATGCTGTGAAAGAACCTAAGTTGTTAGTGGCCTTGTGCTTCATCAGTATCTTCAGACAGACTGGAATGTTTCAGTTCAGATTGTTACAACCCTAAGACTCCTTGGCCGTGCCGCAAGAGGAAAACAAAGGCATGTGAAGTGAAGAAACTTATTGCCTTCAGTTTCCTGTTTGCTCCAATCACATGAAGGGCCCTTTCTATTTGCTAAGCCAGTGTCCTCTATGGATAGTATTGGAAATGTATATGAAGAAATCTCTTCCCTTAGTAAATTATGAAATTGTCCTATCTTAATTAAAATGTCAAATACTACCCAGTCTCAGGTATTACTCTTTGGGTGGGACCACCACCACCACCACCACCACCAACAACAACAACAACAACAACAACAACAACTTAGGGATGTACCTGTTACCGTAGCACCTGATAATAGCCTAAATGTGGTATAGGGTTAATTTTTCACCAGGATTTAATGCTGCAGCTGGATGAAGAACTACATGAATACTTGGGAGAAGCTAGAACTCCGCTTCATACATCAAGTACATTAAGGCCTGCCAGACAGCAAAATTGAAACTGCAGCATTCATCCTCACATTTTACGGGACTTGCTCCCTGGGAAGATCAAAATCATGTTTTACCATTGTGATCTGAAGCTATATTTTGCAGTGCTCTGAATGCAATGCTTCAAGCACACTTCTTTTTGGTGTTCTTTCAACTCGATTTGTGGAAATTGTGGTCATCCGCTCCCTGAAAACTCACCAGGTGAC